>NW_018164782.1:51878-54920 GCF_001263595.1 Phalaenopsis equestris | reverse complement strand
CACCCATGAGACCCTAACCGGTGTCGCTCTAATCAAATTTAACCCCCCCATAATGACAACAAAACCAAAACCTTAAAATATACATGGTACAACCATTTGAACCTTAGACTTTAGGACTGCTACATCGACGAGGAATTTGGAGCAACTTCGTCGGCAACGCGACAAGGAGTTTGGAGTGGACTACAAGTGGAGGTGGTCGTCATTCTACAATAACAAAATAAGTCTACACCAGCTAAACTTTCCTAGTTTAAACAACCCATAGGACTTCGAGGTAGCTCGCCTAGCACGACGTAAATACTCACCCTTTTTTAGGCCCCAGCACAACCATGTTGTGCAGCGTAAGTCCTAAGTCGCCTTAGGCTCCAAGGTCGTCGTCCAGAATGACGTAAAACCTCTTATCTCTGCGGGCTATTTGCATAACCAGTTATTATGCAAGTGTAAGTTCCAAATAATAAAATTGACAGGATTAAACATTCAAATAATATCATCTCTAAAACATAGCCGCACAGTAGGATAGTTTAGGAACTCATTGAGGTTCCTCCTCAGGATCTGTGACGTCCCCTACCCTTTACTTCCTTTGGACTCTTGAAAGAACTGTTCCTACTTGAGCCACTCCCACTTGTTTTTTTTCACGTCCTATCGTGAAAACTTAAACCTTGAATTCTTGAAAACTAGAACCGCTGATCATTATCAAGAGTTTTCTCAAGTGACTCCCGTCATTTGGATGTAATTAGCTATAGGGGCTTGCCCTATAGGGAACTTGGAACCCATGTAAAATAAACTCTATTTAATTTTTGTATTAAATAGGAGAATTTGTCGGTCACATATAAAAGGTTCGCAGCCCAAATGGATGTCACAAATCTCTTAGTTTACAGGATTGGGTCTATTATCAGGATCTACAATTTTCTTTTGGAATGTGTAGTATTCAGGGTGCCAGACATAATTATGTAAATTATTGGACTAATGAGATCCATTCGGTCTCATTTTCTAAAAAATTAAAACATTACTTTCATAATCAAAACTATAGATCTTATATTTAAATTAAATTTTCGAAAATCGTATTTTCAAAATCCAACATCGAAAAAGTTGACCGACAGTATGTTGTGTCTGTTATTATTTTCCATTTCAGTGAGTTTGGTTGTAATATCCTATTTGCATTCAACAATAATATTTATTTTTCCATTTGTTGGTTAACTCTAGTGTTACTAGTTAAATCCTTTTTGTATTTTTGAGAAGAAAGATGATCTTTCTTTTCCACACCCTTCATTGAATTGAAGGAAACACGCATGTTTAGGGAGATTTTTACCCCTTCCTTTTAATTTCTTCGATCATCCGGGAGATCCTTATCTCTTTCCCCTCATTTTTATTGTATCTGAAGGGTAAAGGAGGAAGAATAAAATGATCAAGAAGTTGAAAGCCTTCACTGATTTGGCATCAGAGTTGAATTATGAAGAAAGCCCTAATTTAATTCAATCTCACTGCTATTATTAACTTTTCCTACCTCTTAACCATCCAAAATTAATTATCCCCATCCTTTCCCAAAGGCAGCCTTCATATCCCCAACCCAACCCTACCCTTCTCCTTACTAAATTCTAAAAAAAGAAAACCATCTAGAAATTCTAAATAGCTCCCTTACCATTCTACAATCTGACCAAAATCAGAAAATCTAAATTATAATCTTGAAATTTTAGCCAAAATTTTTGAGGCTCACATCAAGGTGGAAGAGTAATGGCATCAATCAACATATGACAAATTTGGTGGAAAGAGAGATTCTACTAAAAATCTCATGGGTGGACGATGGACCTCACATTTAGAACTCTGCTTGCTCATGGTGATTTTATCTTGTTTTGTGGTAATGTTTGATCTCTATTAACACAAAAATTAATTAATTATAGAGGCATTTTTTTTTTCAAATTTGCATAAAAATCCTACTAAGAATGCCATATTTTTAATATTGTTGTTTAATTTTTTTTATGTATGTTAGATTTACCTTACATCACCACTGTAAATAAATCTGTGCTACTCCACCAAAGGATTTGAAATTGCTGATTGTCTTAAGCGAAAGTTCAAAATTTGAAATTAACTTAATTTGAAACTTACAAATTTATGTGAATACAGACCACTGTATAATTTCTAATTTCGGGAACAATTTGTAATCTATATTAGCGTACATGTGTCATAGCATTACATTTTTAGATTTCTTTATTTATATATCATACTTATTTGCCTTTATCTATGGCTTGATAAAGATTATTTCTTATGTATTTGTCATTTGCAAACAATTGTAAATGTTAGATGCCTTGGGATACAAGTTAATGAACAATCTAAAACTATTTTTTTTACGTAGTAACATATTGCATCTATTGAATTTAAAATCACTACAGTTTCAACAGAGACAGACAAAGTATTTATATGACTTTGTAGCAGTCTAAGATCATTCACGCTCTCATGATGAGAATTTTTTTTTTTTTGATATGAAAATCATTCTCCTTATCCAAGGTTCCAATGTTTAATCAGGTTTTAAAACTTTGAAGCATTCTTGAAGAGGCGATCTACTTATTTAAGTTGCATGATCACTTATATTCTCTTTTATTTTTCCATTCTTTTTCCTGGTTATTTTATCTTTATTTATTGTAGGTCGTAAGTGTAGGCAGTTTTTTTTTATACCCAAAATTTCCATTACTTAGTTGTCTTTTGTGATCTTAAATTCTTGCTATTAATTTCTTATAGAAAGCCAGTATCTTTTTGCTAAAATTGGATTTTAAACCTTTTCTGCTTCTATTAAACAGTTTTTGAGTCTGATGACTTGATTTCTCTTGAAATGTGCTTGTTTTTTTGTACAAATTGATTGCATCTAACTTTGTACTGCTTGCTATATCAGAAAACCTAATCACTACAATAACCTATATCAACATGGGCATTGGTCTCTCATCGAACAGCTGTTTTTTCTTGAATTAAGGGAGTCCAATCGAACTAAGAGTTTCGGAGTTAGTGGTAAGGACCAGGCTCAACCTAACTTCCAAGATGTTATAGAATTGTAGG
>NW_018164782.1:26947-47450 GCF_001263595.1 Phalaenopsis equestris | reverse complement strand
CCTCTCTCTCTCTCTCTCTCTCTCTCTCATTTCTAAAACTCTAATTCCTTTAGGAGTGATTTAAGGATAAATCTGGATTCAACAACAACATTATTACTAGTTTGGGGGCATTTACATACATACGACATAATTCTTATATATTTACATATCTAACATCTAAACATTCATATTTACATGCATTCCACTCATAACTTTAATATCACATTAAAATTGCCACTATCACTATTTTTTAAAGGTAAAATACTCCTTTTCATGTATAGGTTTATGACACCAAAGTGTTAAAGTGTAAATATCAAACTTTCGGTGTTATTTCCCAACTAGTTATTCTTTAGTTATGCAACTATTTATGCGATCAAGCTGATCGAACAAAAAGAGAAACAAATGCTCTTCAACTTGGTGCATTCCTTTTCCTTGAAGCCTTATTTGGGATCACTTTGTTTTTTATTTTTTGTTTTCATTTTTATTATAAAAATATGTTTTTTTAGTATATTCCTTGCATGTTATTATTTTTTTCTTTAAAAACAAAGTAGCTTGTTTTTAAAACATTCAAAAAATTGAAAAATTGTTTTCAATGTTTTTAAAAATAACTAAATATATTATATCATATCAAACATATTTTATTTTAAATCAACAAAAAATCTAAAGTGATCCCAAATGGCCCCTAAATTTTGCATGATTATATTTAGACTGTTAATGCAGCAGTAGTTACATTTAAATAATTTACTGGCCTACTGCATTTTGTAAATAAACTCGCTTCTGAGTGTTGTGGTGCAGGAAAATCGTGTATTTACACTGAAGAAAGAAGTGGACCATTCCATTAAAATGGCGGAATTAATTGAATATAACTTGGAAGATGTTGATGCCGCCATCTTAGCTGTTCGTGTTGCTCTTGCAAAAGGAATGTCTTGGGATGATCTTGTACGAATGGTGAAGGAAGAGAAGAGAGCTGGAAATCCTATTGCTGGTCTCATTGACAAACTCCATCTTGAAAGAAATTGCATTACGTTGTTGCTGAGCAATAACTTGGATGAAATGGATGAAGATGAAAAAACTTGCCCAGTTGACAAGGTAACACTCCTGTGGTAACACTAGACCGTGTTCTTGAACTAGTTTATATAGCAGAATAGAAATGGACGCTTTGTCTTGGGAAGATTTACATACATACTACTCAATTTTTATGTATTTACTTATGTAGCACCTAAACTTTATTTTTTACATACATGCCATAATCCTGAGGCATGAAAAGGTGTATTTCACTTTTTAAAGTTGAAATGGTTTTATTTTTGATGTGATGTGAAAGATTTGGGTGACATGAATGTAAGAATTAAAGTTTAGGTGTTAGATATGTAAATGCATAAGAATTGGGTGGCATTTATGTAAAGCCCGCTTATCTTTTTATGTACGTTTCTACAAGAAGACCTGATAACATTGTCATACTATGAGGGGGTTCTGAACCTCTTATCCTATGGCTTATATTCTTCCCCATTTTGTTCTGCAGCTACTGCAATATATGTTTATACATTCGGGGCATTTACGTACATAGCAGACAACTCTGATGTATTTACATATCTCACCTAATCTTTATATTTACATACATAGCAGTCCAATCTTTACTATCACATAAAAAATAGCACTATTGCCACTGTTTAATAGTGAAATGCACCTTTTCGTGCATAGGTTTAAAGAATCAAAATGCTATGTATGCAAATAGAAAGTTTAGATGTGAGATATGTAAATACATAAAAATTATTTGCTATTTATTTAAATTTCTCTATATATTCTTAAGGCAAATTTACATACATAGCACTCAATTCTTATGTATTTACATATCTCACACGTAAACTTTCATATTTACATACATAGCATTTTAGTGCTTTTAAACAATGAATGAAAAGTTGTATTTGACTTTTAAAAAGTGATAATAGTGCTATTTTTTATGTGTATTGAAGATTTGAGTGCTGTGTGTAATTATGGAAGTTTACGTGTGAGAAATGTAAATACATAAGAATTGTGTGCTATGTATGTAAATGCCTCTTTTATTAAATGAAATCGGATGACTTGCAACCTTTTATCATTTGGTTATCTAAATACTGACTTTAATTGGAACATTTTTTATTGGTTGGTTTGTTTATTTAGTATGATGAAAATTTTCAGGTAGAAGTAGATTTAGCACTATCTGCTCATGCAAATGCTCGGAGTTGGTATGAACTAAAAAAGAAACAGGAGTTCAAACAAGAAAAAACTCTAACAGCTCATGAGAAAGCTTTCAAAGCAGCTGAAAAGAAGACACGTCTTCAGCTTGCTCAGGTATTATTGTTTTGGGAGATTTACATACGTAGCACTCAATTCTTATGTAATTACATATCTCACATCTAAACTTTCATATTTATATACATGACACTTTGTGGTTGAAACCTATGCATGATAAAGTGGTAATAGTGCTATTTTGATCTGATATTAAAGATTTAAGTGCTGTGTGTGTAAATATGAAAGTTTAGGTGTGAAATATGAAAATACTTAAGAAACGTGTGCTATGTATGGAATTGCCCTTACTGTTTTTTTGTCGCTGGAGTATTGCTTTGTTTCAATCCTATTCATCTAAGGGACACTTTTACTTTGATAAAATGGCAGGGTAATTAAAAATGTTTCAAGGAAAATGGAGGATACGAAATAATATGTTACAGTAATTCTTATTTTGGTGTAAGCTATTTAAACTGTCAAAACATTTAGATGCGAAACCGTATGTTATGATAATCCTTATTTTTGTGTGAAGTATTAAGCTGTTCAAAACATTTAGAGGCTCCTTACCAGCCAGAGCGGCATTTGCTTGCCGCAAAGCTGTTTGTACCTTGATAACTTTGGAATTATTGCTTGCCTTGCAGGAAAAGACAGTTGCCGCAATTTCTCACATGCGCAAAGTTCACTGGTTTGAGAAATTCAACTGGTTTATCAGCAGTGAAAATTATTTGATCATTAGTGGTAGAGATGCTCAACAGAATGAGATGATAGTCAAGCGATATATGTCAAAAAGTGATTTGTGAGTGTTACATTCATGTTTGCTGTTCGAATTTTAAAAGTTTTCACTGTCCTTCATTGATGGTGTATAGTTTCATGCTTCCATTCTCAGAAAGCCATTTAACCAAATCATCATTTTTCTAAATCGGTCAGCTGTATCAGAGCAAACCATCTACTTGGGTTTTATGCACTGAAATATGTTAGTTTTGTGATTGTGATTGGAACCAAGATAAATTTTTAGTGAAATTAGGGCAAACAAAATCTTTTCTTCAATAACTCCAAACAAGTCAACTCAAATACATAAAGATAAACACCTGCCATTTGAGAGGTGGGTGATCTCTCCCGAATCCTAACCTTATACCCACAATTCGATAGGTAGTCAATGTCTTCCAAAACCTAACCCTAAGACTTAAGACTACAATCTTATAGCATACCCTAACCCTAATATATTAAGCCTAATTTATACCAAACAATAATTAATAACAAAAGAATAAATGAATGTAGGTGCCACTGTGACATTACTCCCCTCCCAAAAAGTCAAATTGTTCTCGAGGTGGGAAAAAATGAAACTGCTAGGAGATCAAGTCGTATGCTACCACTCATAAATTGACTTTAGTTCGGCTCTCGTCGTCATTACCTGATTGAAATAAGTGATGGGTTGTTGACACTGCATGAGGACTACGCTTAATCCATAGCCTGAAACATCCGTCTCTACAATGAAAGGTTGACAGAAATTTGGTAACACTCATATTGAACACTCGTCATGACTTTCTTTAACTTCTCAAAATTCTGAGTCGCCACCTCCCACTAAAAGTTTTCGTTTTTCAATTTCTCTGTCAACGGCCACACAATCAAATTACAACCCTTCAGGAATCTCTGGTAGTATCCAGTAAGTTCCAAAAATCTTCTCAACCCCTTTAAGGTCTTAGGTAGTGGCCACTCTCAACATAGCTGCCACCAATGATGGATCCGCCAACCCTAGGTCTTCCACTAACTAGGGTCACTGCGAAGCACTACCATCTCTTCTCCCTCCTGAAAACTCAGCAGTGTCAAAATCATTCCCTTGCGAACTCCCCCTGCTCTTCTCTACCTGTCTGGTTTCCATAATTATTTCTGAATGGCCTTCTCGCTTGGAAAAGCAACGACAACAAAAAACACAGATGCAGTTGGATGCATCTCTTCGCTGGGGTACCACCCAACATGATTCCTTGTTCTAGGCCATAATTCTTCGAATTGATCTTCTCCAACTCTGAATCACACATCGTATTATTCCACTCGCTGCCACTTGTTCCAAATCTCCATATGCTGAACCATTTCCTCAATATGTTGTCCCTCGAATTCTCAATATGTTGTCCCTCGAATTCATTTCCTACTTCGCTAAATCTCGCCTGTTTCTGTTTGTTCTAGCCGTTTGGATGCTGTACTTTTTATTTCAAGTGCCATCGCTAGAGTCTGCTCATCGCTAGAGTCTGCTCCCGACTCCTTCGCTCACCTTCGCTCAATTCCGACTGCTTCCGTTTATTTTAGTTGTCCTGATGTCATGACATTCCTTCCAAGTGTTGCCCCTTAAGTTTGCTTCGATTTCTTCGTTTGGTCTCGCAACTCTAGATTCACCTAAGGCAACGACGCTGCCTTAATGCCTGATCAATCATTTAGATTGTTGTTGTTTGTGTCTGATCTTGACATCGTCCCTCGATCCCAAGGCAGGCAACGACGGGTTTGCGTGAAACTCTATGATCTTCATCATCATTTCTTCCAGGGTCGTGAATCTCCCCCTGAACCTCTCCTCCATGACCAGGAAACACTCATCTATTTCAAATCTAATTTGAATTATCTACTCCTTTAATTTCTCTTCCAAAACATCTATTTTTTTGACATCCATTACTCCACGGTAATTTTTTTATTAATAAAATGAAACTTATGTGTGCCTGTATGCTGTGATCTAGTTAGTCGCGAAACTACTCGAATTGCGACTTTCGCATTTGGCGCCTGTATGCTATGGTCCAATTGGCTTTCCAACAACTTGAATTGTGACTTTTATTTTTTGTCATAGAAGCTTGTACATCGGAGTCCCTTGGCTTTCAGCTAGCTCGAGTCGCGGTTGTTACGTGATTGCCGCAATCCCACATTGTTTAGCGACGTGGTACACCAAGATCCCAACTTTGCTTCCTAACTAGCTCGATCGCCACTTAATTGCGATGTTCGGTCACAAGGGCAACACCGACAAGTGTATGGCGTGAGTCCTTCATTTGCAAGTCTCCTCCAAGAATAATAGTCTTCGCCGAGAAAGATTTCTAGTTGAGCAGCTTTGATATCAACCAATTTGAAATGAATCAGGATAGATTTCAACAAAAATTAGGGCAATCGAAATTTTTTCTTCAATAGCACAAAACAACATAACTCGAATGCATAAAGATAATCATCTATAATTTGAGAGGTAGATGATCTCTCCCAAACTCTAACTGTAGCACCTACAATTCGAGAGGTATATGATCTCTCCCAAAACCCTGACCCTAAGATTCAAGACCACAATCTCATATCATGCCATAACCCTAACTTATTAAGCTTTTTATACCAAACAAGAATAAATAACAAAAAGCTAAATTGCCTGTAGGGGTGGGTGTAACATATTGTTGTTGGTTTTGTCAATTCCTGGTATCAAATTTCTTTCACTTGTCAACTTTTCTATTGCTTTGTTTTGTATTGGCTCTTATTAGCAAGAGATTAAATCAATGCAAATAAAGTGGGTCTATGGAAATGGAGTAGAAGATCGTGACTTTTGTGCGTCATTATTGTATGTGAAAATGAAATGTAATTATGTGTAACTAACTTTAACTTCTAAATATGCTCCTTTAAATGACCTGCTGACGATCCATGAATAAATAGCTTTTACTACATGGATGTTTTAGGGGTTGTTTGGTAGCACCCTATTAATAGGATTTATCTGTCGGATTTACTAAATCCTGCCAAACATAAAAAAACGCAAGTTCTATGGATTTTTGAAATTTAAATTTAAGATCCAAATTTTGTTTTCGATTCAGGTTAAATCCAGATTTAATAAATCCAACAAAGGGATGGATTTAATAAATCTAGATTTAGCCAAACAGCCCCTTAAGTTCTATTGGCACTACTTATGTAAAATTACTTACAATATTGTTATATTTAAACAGGCTAAAGTATAATGTCCTTATATATTCATTGAATTGCATCTACTTCATCGTTGGCAGAATTAGTACTATCTTGTTTTTGTATCTGTAATTATTTTGATTGATTGACAGATAGGATAACTATGGATTATGTACAAATTTTTAGCATTGGTGTCATTATCATTTGATTTTTTTTTATTTGTTTATAATTTGTCTTTATGTTAATTTTCATGGCCGCATGATTATGTGTAGATACATGAGAAGTTTGATTATTTAGTTTTATCTTATAGGATCTTTTATTATACATAG
This sequence comes from Phalaenopsis equestris, assembly GCF_001263595.1. Taxonomy (NCBI): domain Eukaryota; kingdom Viridiplantae; phylum Streptophyta; class Magnoliopsida; order Asparagales; family Orchidaceae; genus Phalaenopsis; species Phalaenopsis equestris. Next base: position 40,980 of record NW_018164782.1, on the reverse strand, counting down.
AGGTTCTAAAACACATGCAAATTATTCTATTATTAGCATGTTTTCCTATACCTTTCTCTTTCTTCCTTCTTTTAGTACATGGATGCTTTAAAAGACAAATTGACACATGGTTCTTTTGTATCTTATCACATGTTTTCATTGTCAAAGAGGAACTTTTAGTACACGGATGCTTTAAGTTCAATTGTCACCACTATGTAAACATGAGTATAATACTGTCATATTTTAAAAGGCTAAAGTATAATGTCCTTATATCTTCATTGACTTGCATCTTCTTCATCTATGGCAGAATTAGTTATTACTATCTTGGTTTTGTATCTGTAATTATTTTCATTGATTGATAAACACGATAACTATGGATTATGCACAAATTTTTAGCATTTGTGTCATTATCCTTTGATTTTTTTTCTTTGTTTATAACTTGTCTTTATGTTAATTTTGGCCGCATGAATTTTGTCGCGCTGATGCCTAGCATAAGGATAATTTTGTCTTTTATCAGTCTAAGAGCAATTTAGTCTTTTACTATTATTATTATTGTTGTTAGTATAAATATGATTAATATGTTTAGGGTTGGGGTAATGCATGAGATTGTTGTTCCGAGTCTTAGGTTTAGGGTTTGATAAAGATTTCCTACCTCTCGATTTGTAGGAAGTGGGAGAGATCGCAAACCTCTCGAATTATAGCTGTTTATCTTTACACTCGTTTTCAGTGTTTGATGTTCTTGTAATAAAATATGTGTTTGCCCTATTTTTTATGGAAAATCATGCCAAATCGTCGATGACAAGTGCTTCCAACATTTTATTTTGTTTATCCTTACACTCGTTTTGAGTGTTTGATGTTCTTGTAATAAAATATGTTTTTGCCCTAATTTTTATGGAAAATCATGTCAAATCGTCGATGACAAGTGCTTCCAACATTTTATTTCTTGGTCACCAAACACCATAATTGATGCATCACCTTCTTAAGATCTTGTCTCATAATTAATACTAACCTTAACCCAATTTTTAAAACGTAAACTTACCTTAGAAAATTTTTAAAACTCTCCTCATGCATCACCGACCCCCTCCCCGTCTTGTTGTACATTACTTTTTTACTCAACCTCCCCCTCTCTAACTTTACGTACACTTCCATAACTTGTTCCCCAAAATTCTATACTTGTGGCATACATTTTTATACAAAAATGCGAGTGACTTATTACTTTGTCGAGGAGCTTTTTAGTGATACTATGGGTTGTTTAGTAGTCAAAGCATGTATTTGATGGCTCCTGTTGGCTAGACATTCATCTCTAGGATTTAGATGCCTTCCTTTTTGAGCTCAACACTATTCACATCCACCTTTATCATAGCCAATCATGCCTCCCCTAATGAGCTTAACTATAAGCAACCAAAGTTGTAGTGAAAGGTGACTAATGATATTATACTTTGGCAACAGTAGAGATCACCTTTCCAAAAAAGAGCATATGGTACTCTAAAATCCCAACTTCTCTTCACTTAAAATTAAATTCCTATCTTGCTCTTGATTATTCTCCAACAACAACAAGCATTATCCCACTATGGGGGGCAGCTACATGAATTCTTTTTCTCCATTGAGTTCTACTGAGTGTCATGTTCTCATTTAATTCTAATAAATTATGATCATTTTTTATACAATATGTCAAAGTCTTTCTCGGTCTACCTCTATATTTCTTAACATAAGTCGAATTTAAAACCACTACTCTTCTAACCAGATCATCATATGGTCGACGTTTAATGTGAACAAATCATCTAAGACGACCCTTTCTAATTTTATCCTCCATTGGAGCCACCAACCCTATAACGAATATATTCATTTCACATTTTGTCTCTGTGCAAAGCCACTTATTCATCTAAGCATTCTCATCTCAACAATACTTAACTTAGTTTATGCTTCTCTTTTAGGCCAACATTCAGCCCCATAGAGCATTACAGGTCCCACCACCATCTTATAAAATTTTCCTTTTAATCTAAGCGGTGCTTTTCTATCACACAATAGGACCAAAACATTCCTCCACTTCAACCAACCAACTTGAATTCTACTAATAACATCCCCATCTATATCACTATCACTTTTAACAATAGACCAGATATCTAAAGCGCTCACACATTTTAATAACTTGATCACCCATAGTTACATAACAATAGACCAGATATCTAAAGCGTTCACACATTTTAATAACTTGATCACCCATAGTTACAACTTTATCACTAGAGCTACTACTACTAAAATTACATTCTACTAAAATTACATTTAAAATTACATTCCATGTATTCAGTTTTGGTTATACTCAAACTAAGGCCTTCAGACTTCAAAATAGACTTCTGTAATTTAAGTTTTTCTTGAGCTATTTCTCTAGTCTTATTCACAAGAAAGATATCATCAGCAAAAAACATACATCAAGGTACATCCTCTTAAATGTCCAGTTAAGAGCATCCATAACTAAAGCAAAAAGGTATGGTCCCTGATGTAATCCAACCGAAATAGGAATATATTTGGTCAATCCTCCTTCTGTTCGAACACAACAACTATGGTATACATATCTTTAATGACTTGAATATAAGGCATATGAAAACATTTTTTCTCTAGAACTCTCCAAAGGATATCTATTGAAACCTTATCGCAAGCTTTTTCTAAATCAATTAAAATCATATGTAGATCCTTCTTATTCTCTCTGTACTTTTTCATCAAACCTCTCAATAAATGTATAGCTTTCATAGCAGACCTCCTCGCCATAAATCTTAACTGATTATGAGAAATCCATATAATACGTCTTAACCTATGTTCAATTACCCTCTCCCATAATTTTAAAATATGACACATCAACTTAATTCCTCTATAATTTGCACACTTTTGTGACCTTTATTCTTAAAAATGGGGATCAAAATACTCTTGCTCAACTCTTCAGGCATCTTTTTAGTTTTTAAAATAATGTTAAAGAGTTTATGATAGTGGAACTAGTTATGATGTAGTGGAACACAAAAGAAATTTTTTATTAATATAGAAATAAGGTTACAACATGACTCAAACATAAATGTACTACAACAATAGACTATTCGCCGGTTATGACTTGTGGAAGAGATCTGAAGGCGGTGGTGGCATCTGTGGGAAAGGTGAAAAAGGCCGAGTGGTTGTTTGGGTAGGTTGTTATGGTGTTTTGGTTGGTTGTAGGTAAGCTGAACAACAAGGTTGTGGAGGGAGTAGAGGTGGCGGCAGAGTAGTGGAGGGATATGGGGGTGGTAGGCGGCTAGGGAAGAGATAGGAAAAGTTTCGGGGATAAGCAGAGGAGTTTGGAAGGATACAATGCCACATCGGAGCAGGATACAGTCAGAGCATCGCTTGTCGTTGGAGATAACGCTAGCAAGTGGGCAAAAAGGACTCCATAGGAGATCTGAAGGCAACACTTCCAGAACTGACTCCCACACACACAGTGGACAACAATTTATAGACTCACAGGAAACTTCTACACAAAGAAAATGGGGGAAGGTAAGAAGAATCCAGAAAACACTGCAGCAGTCCACGAAGCTTCCTTGGATCGCGAAAGTTCGCGCTTCATCCCACCTTCACGAGAATTCGCGAACCCCGCCCCGCTTCCACTCCGCTTCTGCCATTGCGACGCTTCGCGGGGGAGTTTTGCCCCGAGGGATTGAAGCGCCCCGCTTTGTGGCGCATTCAACACAAGCAACCGGGCGTTGTTTTAGCGCCCGTGTCAGTTTAGTAAGCCAAGAAACTCTCAAATCTTCTAAATATTTTTACACTTCAATTGAGATATCATCACGTCCTATAAACTTTCCCCCCTTGTTTTTGTTTAAAGCCTCCTCAACTTCTTTATTTCTAATGCGGTTGTAAAAATAAAATATTTTATTATTATTAACGACATTAAGATCACTAAGGTTGATTCTACTTTCAAAAAGTTTATTGAAAAGTTTATCAAAATAACTCGCCCATCTTTGTTGAATATTTTTTTCTAAAAAAACACTTTTTGATTTTCATCTTTAATACACTTTACTTGAGTTAAATCTTTACTTCTTTTTTCTGTTTGTTTGTCCAGTTTATACGTATATTTTTCACCCTCTTTAGTATCCAACATTCATAAAATCTTCCCAAACTGAAGGGATATTTCAAATTCGCTCAGGATTTGATTTTAAAAGATCATTTTAAATTTTTTACTCCCAAAAAATAAGAAAAACTTAAAACTGTCTAATTTAAATGTAACTTCTATTACTTTTTTTCCCTCTAAAAAAATACCCTGCAACACAATCCCAACAAAACCTAACTAAACACTCCATTTTAAACCACCCTATGTAACTTTAGTTCGGCATTGGGTAGGAAAATATAATTCTTGATTTACGTAGTTGGTTCATGTCTGCTTCAACAATAAAATGGCCAAAAGCTAATGAAGGATTTTTTTTAATAATTTTGGTACAAAGATCACTTTCCTAGAGATGTATTATTTTTTGAAATTGTTTTATAGATAGACTCTTTAATGGATGTAGTTTAGATTGTATTCCTTGTCTCTTTTACTTATTTATTGAAAAATACCTTTCACCTCTTCTTATTTGGGATGGATTCTTTTTTTTTCATTTATTCATTCAAATGGATTGTATTTCCCAGAAGAAGTCTTAATTATCATTAAAATTTAATTTATCATCAATAATTAATGTATCATCATGAATATCTTAAGGACTCATATTTAGAGAAGAATCATGTAGTTCTGACATATTAAGAGGTTGTAGTTTATAAAATCTTTTATGATGATGAAATTAATTGTCGCAGGCAAAATCATAAGATGTTTTATATGATCGAGGATGGCACTGTTTAGCAAATTCATTGCCAACATCATAATATGACCTAGTATAAGTGAAAATCTTCATTGTCATCAAATGCTTATATGCTGTAGTGCTTTACAAAGCTTATAATGAATTAATAATATATTTATGATAATCAAGATTATATTCCATAAAATTTATTTATTGTTACCGTCCTTTATGCTTGGAACTAGGTAAGAAGATATGCATATTGATGTTTGGTAGCTTCCGAGCACCCATCAAAATAAGATCTACATCAAGTGCAAATCTCTCAAGGGCGAATATGAATTTTTTTTAATGTAAAATTTTATATTAATTTTTTTAAAGGTGAATTACAGAATGATAATTGTAGAAAAGAATGTACCTTGTAAGTTTTGTTTGTTCGTTCATCAAGGTTCTAATTATATGCAAACGTGCATAAAAAATAAATGAAAATATATAATTATTACGAGCAATTAAAAGAAATTTAATTAATTTTTTTTTTAAATAATTCTAGAAATATACCCCATTTTTTACATTAAATTCATTAATTAGGTATTAATATGAGTACATCAACTTTTAAAAGCATTTAACAAGAAATGCTAGAGAGAGAACAATAAATGCTACCGTGCAAACAAAATGCAAATTTCATTTGAATTATCTAACTTCGTCTTACTAAAGTTAAAAGATTGACGATAAATTTTTTTTTGATTTCCTTAAACCAGAAATTAGCCCTTTGCAGCCTTTCAATTTCTCCATCTAAGCGTCAATCCATGGCACTCCCTTTTTCTTATTCAGAAAATGAAATCATGACCCCTTGCAGCCTTCCAATTTCACTAGCTTGGGATCAATTTGGGGCTCATATCCTTCCTTATTTAGTACATGAATTCATGGCCCATTATTTTTTCTTTTTTTGTTTATGAATCCATGGAAAATTACATTTCTTACTTAGCAGCCCTTTAATGCTAAATTCTAGGCAATTTCAACATTTTCTATTAAGCTGGATGGTAAAGATCTACCATATTCAATTTTTTTTTTCCAGATATTTTAATTGCTGGGTTGCGAATTCCTTCGATAAATATATCAGTGACTTGACTATCAATTGAAAAGTGGCTTGAATGGTTGATTTGCCTTTTCATTCACTGGGTATTAATAAAAAGTTGCCTAAAAAATAATTGGAATCTATATAGTTATTAAAGAGCAATTACTATACATTTACAATTAGAAAAACTGCTATTTAGTAATGTTTGATATCTAACCCTTGAAGCCTTCTAAGTTTGTTATCTAGGGCACTTTCCTTATTCGGCACATGAAACCATAGCTTGATATCTTCCAATTGTGTCAGCTAGGGATCAATCCATGCCACAGTGCCCACACCATTCTTGTTTAGCTCATGAATCCATGTACAATTGCTTTCTTTATTTGTATATGAATCCACGACACTTTACTTAGCAATCCTTAGTTGCAATTCCCAGGTAATTTCAACAATATTGATAAAGTTCATAAAATTTTGATGTCCTTTCACTGCTATAATATGTTGCCAATGGTACATGAGAACTAAAGCTTCTTCTTAGAATTCTAGATTAAGGTTTGAAGGAAGTCATTAATTGGAGAGGGATAATTGAGGTATTAGTTGAGAGTGAGAAGGCAGTTTAGGATGTGGTTTGGGTGTTTTTCTATGTTTGAATAGAAAAAAGGGATGAAGGATTAGGCAACAAAAGGGATTAAAAGTTGTGAATTTTTTTAAATAGAGATGAGGGTACCAAGTGTAGAAAGAAATAGGGAATAGGATGATAGAAAAAATTAGTAGGTTGATTGAATGGGGTTGGATTGGGTTTTTTTAATTTAGTTTATTTGAATTTCCTAGAATTTAGAAAGGTAATTAGAATGTGAAATCTATCAACCCCGAGTTTAGGAGCTGGTTAAGAGGATTATATATATATTCCTTTTTTCATTTTCTCATTCTTCTTTTGGTTGACCTTTTCTTTTATTTTTGTAAGATGTTTTATGGCCAAATGACAAGGTAAAATTGTGCAAGGGGTTTGGGAAAATTGGTTACCAGCCATGGGCTTAAAAATGATTAAGTAGTTGTTATTGCTAAGAAACTAAGGAAATAAAATAAAAAAAAATCCATTGTAAGGCTATAAATTGGTGGCAAGAAAGCAACAAGTCCCTAAATTGCTCATGAATCTTGTTACAATTTACTAAAACAAATTAAATCAAAATGCACCCATCCTATTAAGTGGGGCGCTAAAAAAGGCTTCCGAAATCTTGGTTCCAGTTGTAATGTTTTTGTGAACATTCGGTTGATTATTTAATTTTCTAACTTGCATTCAATTTTGATTCTAAATTTGACCTTATTGATTTTAGCTAGCACAAATTGAATCAAATTAATTGAAATAGGTTGTGTAATCATCACATCTTATCTTCCTATGATGATGCTTTTGATGTACTAGTATAATTGTGCATGCACCAAGTACACATGGTTAAACCAAAAATTACTAAGAAATTAACATATAATTAGGGTTTATGATGCTGCTAGGGAAATCAAATTATGAATATAAAATAATGGGAAAGTTACTACATACCACTCAATTTTTATATATTTATATCTCTAACATCTAAAGTTTGATACTTGCATTTATAACCCTTTGATATTAAAAAATTATGCATGAAAATGAGTATTTCACTTTTAAAAAATTAGTAATAGTGATATTTTTAATGTGATGTAAAAAATTTGGGCGGTATGTATGAAAAGTTTAGGTGCTAGATATTAAATATATGAGAATTGTGTGGTGCGTACAAAAATGACCCAATAAAGGGAAAAATAAACGAGAGAAGAAAAAATGATACATGTACGAAGATGAAGGAGAGGGGATTGACTATCCATTTATTGAGCTTAGGAGTAGCTGGTTCTTCATTAAAAATCTCTCTCATAATTCATTGTAAGGCTATAAATAGGTGGCAAGAAAGCAACAAGTCCCTAAATTGTTCATGAATCTTGTTATAGTTTACTAAAAAAAATTAAATCAAAATTCGTCCATCCTATTAGGTGGGGCGCTAAAAAGGGCTTCTGAAATCTTGGTTCCAATTGTAATGTATTTGTGAACATTCGGTTTATTATTTAATTTTCTAAATTGCATTCAATTTTGATTCTAAAATTGAACTTTTTGATTTTAGCTAACACAAATTGAATCAAATTAATTAAAATAGGTTGTGTAATCATCACATCTTATCTTCCTCTGATGATGCTTTTGATGTACTAGTATAATTCTGCAGGCACCAAGTACACATCGATAAACCAAAAATTACTTAGAAATTAAAATGAATATCATTTTCTTTAAAAACTGTTTTTTTATATATTTCCTTTCTTCCAAAATAAAAGTTGAAGTGAATTAATAGCATATATTATTATTATTATTATTATTATTAATGTTGTTTGTTGTTATTTTTGTTGTTGTTGTTGTTGTTGTTTTGGAATATTATTAATGCAACAATGATATTCAATATTTTATTAATGATCTTCACTATATGCATTTTAATGATATTAAAACTCAGTGTAAATGAATTAACCACTAGGGACACATAATCTACAATGTATGCATTTACATATAATAATTTTGTTGATACACTTTAATAAAAATTTTTAGACATATTATCAAAAATTTAAATAATTTTTTGATAATACTTTTGTGTGAATTAATTTGATTGTTTTATTATACATATTAATAAAATTTATAAAATTAATAAATTTTACCATTTTTACCTTATAAAAGTAACATGGCTTTCAATGTTAACAACACAAAAATTTCATGAAGTAAAGATATTGGATTCACATTATCTCTTTACATTTTGTAGTTATTATGTAATGCATGAAATGATTGCAGATCATTAAAATATTGTCTACTACAATCACTATTATTTTTATGATATAGAACAAAAAAAAAAACTGCATTTTTTATAGACTGCATTTTTTATAGAAATTTCATTGAAGTAAAGATTTTGCTCTTGATATTGAATTCAAAATTGCATCCATTTAAAGCATAAAAGTCCTCCAAATCTTCGGGCAATAAGAATGCATCTCGGTCTATACCTAATTGGGAAAGTAAATAATAGTTAAAGAAGATAAAAGTTAAATTTACAGTGCAAAGATAGCATAAAGGAAATAAACTTCTTGTCTCATTACCCATTCAAGCTACAATCAAACTATATTAACACACTTTTGGGAATTAGATTGACAGGAAAGCTAAACAAGAATATAAAAAAAATTAATTGATGAAGTTTTTATGCTCACATGATTTGACTTATTATTTCAAAATAATTTCATCATTGAAGTTCTCTGAATATAATACTACTTTAAATGAAGAGTTATGATATCCAAGGTTATTTATTGAAAATCGAGATTAACTTTTTGGTATTCTTATGAGTCTTTGTTTTTCTCATATATGTTCATAAAAGTGATTTTATTCTTTCAATTCTATCTCTTAGAATTTTATGCAACCCTTGTTCCTAAAAATTGAAAGATTAGAATCGTATATTGCAGAATAACACGTCACTTTTTAAATAGTAACATATATTAGCTTTCTTTCAGGTTGTTGCTTCGTTCCACTTTTTGGCTACAATCATATCGGTCGCTATCTATTGTTTCTATAGCTTCAGTTGTTAAATTCCAATGTTTGCCTTGTGATTTTTTAGGGCCATTTACATACATACCATCCAATTTCTATGTACTCACATGGCTAGCACCTAAACTTTAATTTTTCCTTTTGTTCCACCCAAATCTTGCATATCACATAAAAAATGCCACCATTTCAACTTTTAAGAAATGAAATGCACTTTTTCATGCATGTAGGTAATGCGGTATGTATGTAAAAAAATGAAGTTTAGGTTTTAAATATGTAAATACATATTAATTGAGTGGTATGCATGTAAGTCTTCCTTTTCTTTTAATTTTTTTTTTTTTATTTTGATATTTGTCTGTTCTTTTTGACCTCAAAACAGATATGTACATGCAGAATTTTGATATTTGTCTTTTCTTTTTGACCTCAAAACAGATATGTACATGCAGACCTGCATGGTGCTTCAAGCACCGTGATCAAGAATCATAGGCCTGAAAACCCCATTCCACCTCTTACTTTAAATCAAGCTGGATGCTTTACTGTAAGTTTAATTATTTGCTTTTAACTTGTAAGATACCAATGGAGAAAAGTGTTAAAATGATCCTATGACTTTTTGTAGGGGGCTATTTTAGTCCCCGATCTAAAAAAATCCAATCTTGTTCTCAGGCTCTTTTAATGGAGGTTGAAATAGTAAAAAATTGTCCTTCCTGGGGGCTAATTTTGGCACTTTTGTAGATTCTGGGACCAAAATAATCCCATGTAAATGGTCAAGGAATTATTCTAACACTTTGCTTGATACCAATACTCAAATTTTTGAAATTTGGGTGGTTCTTTCATTTATTCATTGTTATGAATCTAACTTCACTTCAGCCCTATGATAGCTTCGTCCGATAGATGCTTTGAAATTCAATAATTTCTTATCTCGCAGGTATGTCACAGCCAAGCATGGGACTCGAAGATAGTTACGAGTGCTTGGTGGGTTTATCCTCATCAAGTAAGCAAAACAGCTCCTACCGGAGAGTATCTTACAGTTGGTAGCTTTATGATTCGCGGCAGAAAGAACTTTCTACCTCCTCACGCTCTTGTTATGGGATTTGGAATTCTATTTCGCTTGGATGAGAGCTCCCTGGGATCTCATTTAAATGAAAGAAGGGTGCGAGTAGAAGATGAAGGTGTCCCCGAGATGGAAAATGAATCACATAAGGAGATTAGTGAGTCTGATTCAATTGAAGAAAATGTTGATGAGGTTTGTGGAGATGACGGTGATGCTCCATCTAAGCTAGGTACTATTCATCATGAAGTCGAGAAAAGCTTTTATGATGAAACTGGCACTATGAATAATGTGAAGGCAACAGATTCCCAAATCTATGACCACTTCAATGATCAAAAAAGTTTTGATTTGGATGAAAGAGGAAAATGTTCTACTTCGTCTCAACTTGATGATATAATTGATAAAGCTCTCGGTGTTGGACCTACAAAACTATTACATAAAGATTCAGGAATCACTAATAATCTATCAATTTTACCTGAGGATCACCAAGGGATTAAGAGTTCAGGTCGAGATAAGCCTTACATGTCGAAAGGAGAAAGGAGAAGGTTGAAGAAAAACCAGAAAAGCGGCAGCATTGCTGAAAACGACTCGTTTGAGCAAGGAGAAAATGGTCAATGTAGCACATCCAGTAATAGCCATCAGACTTTGAAACCAGCTAATGCAAAGATTGCTCGTGGGCAGAGGGGTAAACTCAAGAAGATCAAGGAGAAGTATGCAGAACAGGATGATGAAGAGAGAGAAATTCGCATGGCTTTACTTGCGGTGAGTTACATGACAAAGTTAAACATAGAGAAATTGGCAAATGGTCTTCTGACTCTTTGTTGGAGGTTATTTTACTTCCAAAGTTTATAAAAGTGCCAATTTAGTAATTAGACTCTTTTAATGGGGCAAAAATAGTCATCTCTCAGGACTTTCTCAGCTAATATTAAAAGAATACGGGGATTAATTTAGCACTTTTATAGACTCCGGGATTAAAATAACCACATATAAATAGTCAGCGAACTATTTTGGCACTTTACCCATTGAACATTTTAGTGGTAGGATTTGCTGCCTTTTTTTTTCAAGTTTTTGGTGTACTCATTCTCCTTTACTTCATTTAGTCAGCGGGAAATGCTCACAAAAATGAGAAAGAAGCCAATGATCATGATGGCGCTGCAGGCAGAGCAGTCAGGCCAATACCTGGTACTTCAGTTCTAAATTTTGTGTGATTTGCACTTTCATAGAAACGCACACTGAAAAAAATCACGTGGTTGCATATAAAATTAGATGCTTGATTTTGTAATTAATACACCTTTTACGTGCATACGTATATCATTGATGATATGTTTGATTCTATTTTTGTCAGGAATGTATTTCATTGGGAATCCCCCAATTCCTATGTATCTACATATCTAACACCTAAACTTAAGTTTTGACATTTATACCAACCAAATCTTTCATATCACATAAAAAATAACACCGTTTTAATTTTTAAATACTTTTTTTCATGCACAAGTAAGTTGGCATGTATGTAACATTTGAAATTTAGGTGTTAAATATGTAAATACATATGAATCAAGTGGTATGTGCGTAATTCTTCCATTTTTTTTTCTTTGCTCAACATTTGCCTTTCGGGCTTTTGAATCTCTTGGGAATTGTCTGAATTAAGTGAATGCAAGGCCAATGCTCTCTCTTTTCTTGCATGCTTGTTATCTCTTGATTCAAAGTATGCACTGTGAACTTTGAAAATTTCCGCATAAGGACAAGTTTCACGTCAAAAAATTAGATATTATTACTGCATAAATCGGAAACAGCATCGTAATATATTTAGAAATTATGTGTTATTTATTTTTAGATTAGACTAGCTTGAGACGATTTTTTTAGAATTCCAAGCTGACCTTCAATATGACCGGAAAATATTGTCCAATCCTGCAAGCAAACTAGACCAGATTGTTCCAATGGATCTGATTATATTAAATTGCAAAATTAATAAATTTTGAATTCTATAGGACGAGGAAGTGATTCATAAGGCAAATGATGATTATCAAGCAGTACTCAGGTGTAAAAGACCTACTTCAGTCTATTTTAGCTAGGACATATATTCGAGAATAGCAGTATCAAGCAGTCCTAAGGTGCAAAAGACCTACTTCAGTCTATTTTAGCTAGGACATACGACTTAATTCCTATGTCTTTACATGTCTAACACCTAAACCTCAATGTTTACATTTAAGTCATCTTACCTATGCATGAAAATTTTTAAAAGTTAAAATAATGATATTTTTTGATGTGATATGAAATATTTGAGTGGTATAAATATAAAAAGTATAGTTTAGGTGTTAAATATGTAAATACATATAAGGTTGTTGGTATATGTAAATGCCCCTCTTGGAAACCAAGTGCCTATAAGCAAGTCTCATGTTGGAATGATCCGATTAAACCTTGAATGAATTTGTAGGACTCAATTATTTTCTTTCTAAATCGAATTAAATGCTTGCATTAATTTTGACTATTATCTATATGAGTATCTCATGTTGATATGTTTTGAACAAACGAAGCATGGATTTTGAATATAACAATTTTGACCGTTTAAGTCTTTAATCTTAATATTACTTGTTTGCATGTCTCTCAAATCAAAAGTTTATGTCGTTGTATGCTTTTGTTTAATTCCATTTTTACATATAAAGTTTTGTTAGAAGTGTCTTTTCAAGCTTGTTTATGATGAACATTTCTACTTCTTGGTTTTGGTGCCCCCTTTGGAGAGTGGGTGATGCTTTTCTTAGAAATCCAGTAGGAATTAAGTCCATTTGGTAGTGCTATTTTGTAAACAGTCTTCATCATCACAGTCCTAATACTCAACTATTTGAGGTTGGCTTTGTGAATTTACATTCTCCATTTATATAAATTAAGTGTTGCACGTGGTTCTAATTTCTTTTTCGCGGAACCTTTTGTATAAATTTTTCCAAAGACTATTCCATTTTTATTCTTTTTAATTTGTTGGCATTAATTTCATGAAGCTTTACATATATGACCCTGATGTCTTATCTGTTTAGAAAATTAATACTCAATTGCCTCCCTTTATGATAATATCAGCCAAATAACACCAAACTATATTTTACTTTCATAACATTCTCAATAATTTGATTTTAGCTATCAAATAGACGATTTGTTAGTTCATTTCAAAAACCTTGGTGTGAGTTTAGTAAATAAGTCGGTTTTAGGTGATGTATGTTTAAATTAACGGTTAGTTTTTGGGTAGTTTCAGTTATTTGTAATAGTTGTGCAACTATTATGGGAAAAACATTATTTTTGAAAGCTATTATGGACATTTTAAATTCTTTTTTTATAGAGATGGACAAAGTAGTACTACACTGGAGCTGATCTAGCTGTAAAAAGTAGATTCTAATCATAGAAATTTCTAAAAATCAATGAAATTTGGCCAAATAAATCCGTGTCAGTTTTCTAGAAAGCAAAGCTGGGAAAAGCTAGCTCAAATGGGCCTTAGGCTTCGTTTGGGGCAGCTTAACCGTTACGGCAGTGTTTTGAAAACGCCGTCTCACTGTTTGGAAACTGCGTTTGAGCAGCTTATCC
>NW_018164782.1:15885-26094 GCF_001263595.1 Phalaenopsis equestris | reverse complement strand
ATGAAAAGAAAGTAATTTACTCTTTCATGCATGAGTAAGGTGGGTGTGTTTGTAAAACTTGGAAGTTTAGGTGCATAGAAATAAGTGGTATTTATGTAAATCTTCCAAACGAAAAAAAGCCAATGATATATTGTTTAAATTCTCACAATTTACTGTTTTGATTCGGTTTTGAATATTCAAATTTTGCTGATTTTATTCTGTTTACAGTATCGACCGTTGAACAGGATCCCTCCAAAATTTGCTATAAATGTAAGAAACATGGCCATCTTTCTCGGGATTGTCCGGAACAAATTACTTTGCCTGAACATTCGAATGGGGATGTTCATGATTATTCAAATAGAGTACTGCATAGAACAACCATTGAGATGGACAAGGTTACTATGGAGGAAGAAGGTATCAATGAGGTTGGAGAGGAAGAGAGAGAACTACTTTGCCTGAACATTCGAATGGCGATGTTCATGATTATTCAAATAGAGTACTGGATAGAACAACCATTGAGATGGACAAGATCACTATGGAGGAGGAAGGTATCAATGAGGTTGGAGAGGAAGAGAGAGAAAAATTAAATGATATGGATTATTTGACCGGAAATCCGCTCACGAATGATGTATTATTATACGCTGTACCTGTATGTGCTCCGTACAATGCATTGCAAGCCTACAAGTATCACGTCAAAATAACTCCAGGTTCTGCCAAAAAAGGAAAAGGTGCGGATCTAATCATATATTTCACTCTTGCAATCTCACTTTTAAGGTTGTGAAAATCAGACCGGATGTTTAGTCGGAAATACAGGTTCAAGGTGGTATATATGTAATAAGAAAAGTTTAGGGTTAGATATGTGAAAACATAAGAATGGGTTGGTATGTATGAAAAGGTGCACCTCCACCCCCAACAACCCTTTATTTACATATCTAACACCTAAATTTCAATTTTTACAAATCTGCCTCCTTACATATGCATGAAAAGGTGCATTTCAGTTTTTAGAAGTCAAAATAGTTGCATATTTTTCTGTGTTATAGATGATTTTTGTGGTTTAAATGTAAAAAAGAATTAGGTGTTAGATATGTGAAAACATAAGAATGCAGCTAAAAAAAATAGTTTTTTAGAAAATTGTACTAGAAAAATCACAACATAAACCGCCTTGAATAAACCTCATTTTTAATATATCCCTTATATTCATAATTTGATTCAAAAGACCCTAATCTTATTCATTTAGCCGCATTTACATGCATGAATTCCTATATATTTACATATCTAACACCAAAACTTTATTTTTTCCTAATATTTCTGCCTCCCAAATCTTTCATATCACATAAAATTCACCATTTTGTAAGCTGGCATGTACTTAAAAATTGAAATTTATGTGTGAGATAACATAAATATTTAGAAGTTGAGTGGTATGCATGTAAATATTCCATTAAAGAATCTTAGCAGACAACACTAAAAATAAAAAATAAAACAATACCTTGTGAGCGGAGAATTGTACATAAGGTGATTCAATAGTCTCTTCTACAGTAGATGGATGCTGCACCAGAAATTGAGCAGTTCCATTTGTAAAATTTGGCGGTGAGGACATTGGTAGAGATGAACCAGATGAGAAGGCAACTGGTTGTGGACTAGCAGGTGAAGTCTGGAAGGGAACAGCTGCTGGCCGCAATGGTGAAGAGAAAATAGGAGGGCCTGGAGGACTGCTAAATTGGGTCAGTGGACTACTGCTAGAAACACCAGTACCAGTGTCTGGGGAGCTTATAGATCTGGAAGAAGACAAGAGAAGCTGGTCCTGCAGAGACCTCTGAGGTTGGTCCTGCAGAGACCTCTGAGGTGAAAGTCTTGAAGCTAGCGGAGAAGAAAATGGAGGCCTGTTTATTCTGTTCTCAGGCAGAGAACCTGTCATGGTTGGGGGTGATGAAGAGCTGGAGTACCCCACAGGAGCCTGTGGTGGGGGTGTATCCATCTAGCCCTAACAGTTACTGCTACACAGTTAAATTTAAATTCAGAATTCCATAACAATGCTTTCAACAATTTTCATAAAACTCTAACAAAAAAAAAAAAAAAAAAGTATTCATCGTATAATCTGACGGTAACATCACAGATCAGCATCCAAAAAACCGCAAAATTTGCACTGCTTTAAACGTTTTAAGCCTGAAGACAGTTCCAAAGCAGAAAAAAAAAATCACCAAACCCCAATGCATCAGATTTGCTAAAAAGCAACACGAAAGCCATAGAGCTAATTCATAGGATACAATGACAAAAATATAATTATGATCCAAATTCTCTTAACATTATCTCAGAAATAGGATCGAGATGCCATATACATTCACACATTACTATAAAAAACCTCGAATCCATCGAGGAATGTTTGATTTTGAGACAGACGAGACTACATTAACTAACGAGCTGTTACAAGCTCGAATAAACTGTGAAAATAAGGGTCTGATGACGAAAAGGAGATTTAAATTTACGAAAAAAAAACATAAATATTAAGATAATGAGTTCCAAAATGAGATCAAAGAAGATCTAGGCATTAAAAAAGAATCGAAATCATAGAAATTGCAAGTCGGGAGGTAAAATAACGCGTACCTTCTATAGAAAATCAAGGGATTGGAATCATAGACAGGAAGAGTTCTTCGTCTTGGGATGATCTGAAGAGAAGGAGACGGAGCGAGCTAGGGCATTGAAAGAGTACAGTGGAGGTTGGCTAAAGCTGCGTCCGCTGCCCACTCTAGGAGGACAAGTGGACTTCGTGATTCTCGTAATAGGAAGATACATATGTTCTCCTTTCTACAAAGATGTAAATGAAAATTTACATACATATCATGTAGTTCTTTAGTTTTTACATATTTAGTATCAAAAGTTTGATATTTATATTTTAAATATTTTGTATTTCACATTTTGAAAGACATTGATGCAAATATTTTTTATGTGAAGCTAAACATGTGAGTGGCATTTACATGCATATTACCTAATTCTTATATATTTACATAAATACTGCTTTATTATACATAAAAAGATGTACAACTTTTTTTTTTAAAGTTTAAATTGATGATATCTCTTATATGATATGAACAATTTGAGTGGTATAAATGTAAAAAAATAAAGTTTAGATTTAAGATATGTAAATACGTAAGAATTGGGCTGTGTGCTTGTAAATGCCGCTAATAATTAATATGTGACATAATCTAAACTAGAGTGTTAAACATAAGCGAGCTTAGGCTCAGCTCATGCTAGGCTCGTTAAAAAATACAATTGTTCATGTTTGACTCGTTTATATTTCGAACAAAAAAACTATGTATGAACAAATGTATTGTATTGTTTAGGAAATGCGATATTTTTGATGTGATGTCAAAGATTTGAATGTTATGTATGTAAATATATAAACAATTGAGAGGTATGTTTGCTAATGATATTTTGGAGATTTTTTTCATAGATCTCACAATTTTTATGTATTTACATTATAGCATTTCAGTCATAATCATATTTGTGTAAAATAGGGGTATTTCACTTTAAAATAAGTAGTATTAATGATGTTAAATATTTATGAGGTATATAAATAAATTTTTATTTTTATTTGTAGGTAATCGATATATTAGCAAATAGGGCTGTCAAAACGGTTCGTAGTTCGCGAACAGCTCGTGATTGGCTCGTTAAGAAGCTCGTGTTTGGTTCGTTTCCAAAGTTAACGAACCGAACATGAACAATATGAACAAATATTTATTCGTTCGTGTTTGGCTCGTTTTGACTTGAAATTCTACTAATCAATTATATATATATATCTTTGATGAGTAGTATTTTAAAAAAAAAATTAATTAACTGCAAGGCTACAAAGATTTATAATCAATTAAAAGTATTAATGAAGAAAATTGAATAAAAACTATTAAATTAGATTTAAATGATGTTTTATATCTTGTCCCAATTCTTAACATCTTATGGCTACGTAATTAGGATTGTCAAAACGACTCTTTGTTCGTGAATGGCTCCTGTTCGGCTCCCCCTTGCACCAGCTCGCTGAACAAACGAGCCGAACACAAAAACACTTTTTGAGGCTCGCTCGTGTTCGGCTCATTTACACCCCTATTAGTAAATAGAGCTGAGTGCATTGTTTACCTTTTTTTTCAAACAAAAAATTGTGGATGCTTATGAAATGTATTGTGGTATTGATTCAATACTATTCCCATATAATGAATTAATGGTCTCAAGCGATGGAAGATGATAATGCTGAAAATATTCCATAATAATATTATGAACTTATTGTTCATATTAATAAGTGACATTTACATGCATATTACCTAATTCTTATGTATTTACATAAATATTGCTTTATTATACATAAAAAGATGTATAACTTTTTTTTTTAGTTTAAATTGATGATATCTCTTATGTGATATGAACGATTTGAGCGGTATAAATGTAAAAAAAGTAAAGTTTAGATTTAAGATATGTAAATACGTAAGAATTGGGCTGTGTGTTTGTAAATGCCCCTAATAATTAATATATGACATAATCTCTAAACTAGGAGTGTAAACACAAGCGAGCTCAGGCTCAGCTCGTGCTAAACTCGTTAAAAAATACAATTGTTTATGTTTGACTCGTTTATATTTCGATAAAAAAAAAATGTGTTCGTGTTCAGCTCGTTTGCTTGGCGAGCCTAACACGAGCTATTCAAAAACAAAGAGTCATTTTGACATCTTTAGTCATGCAACCATAGGATGTTAAAGATTATAAAGAGATCTAAATCTTATTTTTTATATTAGAACATCACTCAAACATAATTTAATATATTTTTATTTTATTTTTTAATTAATAATTTTAATTGATTATAATTTTTTGTAGCCTTGTAGTCAATTAAATTTTAAAAAAAAGTTATATATATATATATATAATTATTTCGAGCCAATTTATCGAGCTAAAAAAAAATAATTCGTTTTAGGCTTGTTAACTTAGCGAACAAATCAAACATGAGCTTCTTAAAGAGCTGCGAGCTAAACACGAACTTTTCAGGAACAACGACCCGTTTTGATAGCCATACTCTAACCATTATGGCTCTTTTATATTATTAAAGGAAAAAAAATTTATTTAAATTCTATGTTAAAAAGTAAATAACATATCACCGATTTTCATAAAAAAAATACAGGAATATTTGCATACATATCACTTTTGCAATGTATTTGCATACATATCCCTTAATTGCAATGTATTTACATATCTAACACTTAAAGTTCAATTTTGATAAATATGCCACCTTATTTTTGTATGAAGAGGTGTATTTTATTTTTTTGTAAGTTAAAAATAGTGATATTTTTAATGAAATATGAAACTTTTTGGTGATGAAAAGTTAAAATAAATTAATTTTGAACAGATTATTGAGTCAAATATGATCTAATTCAGAAGTACCAGACTCAGAATTGAGATGATTTATTGTGTTTAATAATACTCTAAACATATATTTTAATATAGTAGAACACATAATTATATACTTAGTTTTCTGAAATGCATAGCACATACTTCATTGAAACTTTATAATATATTGTTGCACCCAGATTTGTCTGTGGATTACACCCAAGGTATGGAGTGTATGAAGGATATAGATTTCAAAATACAAGTTATTTTGTCATATATGTGGCATATAGAAAACAATAATCAGATGTAATATGTTGTTTATGCCCTTGATCTTTTAGTTGTTGGCTTACCTTTGCCAGCCAGGCAATTCATCTCTTAGTGCATTCTTGACAAATCTCTGTGTCTACTGTTTTATGAGTAGGAGCAGCTTCAGAATCTCCGAGTTCAAGTTGAGTCTGATAGGTTGTGTTAATTTAGGTCGATGAATGGATTCTTGTTTAGGATGCTAATTTGGTTGAGGCATGTCTCAACAGAGATATCTTTGGGTCTCTCTATTGGTTACTTCTTTCTCCAGCCTTGAGTCAGGTCTGAATCATTGTAATAATAATTTTTAAGAAATAAAGTTTCTTATTCAGATTTTCAACTTTTGCGCCACTATTTTCCATTATTGTCCTTTGAATTCATGCTCTTGCACTTCTTGTGATGGTTTGTCTTGACTCTGACCCTATAAAAATGGTTGTGATGGCTATAAATATACTTTCTTGGCGTTTTACTTTATAGTTGATGTTTCTTTCAATTGATTCATGGCTCCTGGTGTCCCCCACACCTATTCCAAACCCTAATTTTCTAGGAAACGCCCACAGAGAGCTTTCAGGGTTCCTTCGACAACGGGAGACTTGGTATGATTATGTAATAGTCTCTGAACACCGAAATGGATTCTAGACATGTCATTTGTCCTGAATGAGCGCGTCCAACGGCGGATTCTCCCGGACAAGGTCAAATCATCGCCGGCCCTGATTTCGTGCTCTGAACACGCACTAGGAAGTCTCATATAGGTTTCTTGAGTTACGGGATGTATTAATGAGAAGTGTGTCATCTCGAGTCAGTCAAGTGGACACCTCACGCATGTAACATTAAAAATTTACACCAACAATATGAACTAAATCAGAGATTTAAGAAGTTAAGTTTAAAAAATTAAATATTTTGGATCATATATTTTGTAAGGAACAGCTCAAGATAAGTAGAGGTAATTTATATTTTTATTTGTACTTTTGTGTGAATAACATTAAGTAGAAAAAAATCTTATGGGTATCTAATAAAAATAATTGATTAAAGGATATATAGTTAAAGTGAAGTGTTCTTAATTAAAGTATGCACTTTTAATTAATATAGATGGTTGTCCAAAGAAGTAAAGTGAGGGGGTGGATATTTCTGATAATTATTTTTTTATATGTATTAAATTTAAAGTTTTAAATAAAGAATTTATTTAATGCTTTAGACAATTATTTTATGATTGTATGCATCTTGCAGCTTAAGAATGAAAAGAAATGAATAAGAAAAGAAAAAATGAATGTTTCATGTCATGAAAAGAAAGTAATTTATTGGAAATGAAATGAAAGTATATTTTTTAAGTCATACATTATTACCCCTAGATGGTACTGGTAGGGGATGCAATGTCCTCATGCACGTCAAAGAAAATGGTGTGCGCCTTCGGGTGTAATTTAAGAGTACATTCAAGTACATTTTTTAGGGCATCTTCAGCACATTTTGATGGTGCTTTCGGTCACATTTTTAAGAATGCCTTCGAGTTTGATAGTAAGCTTGTGATGAGTATTAATGTGGTTAAATTGCTAAATACTTAAAGTGAAACGAGAATAAAAAATTTTAAAGCTTTAATGAAATGAACTACATTTTTTTTAATCATTCATGCATAACATAGCAAAATAATTCAATGTAAATTAGATTATAATTACTCACTAAGTTTTACTTACTATTGAAGTCAAATGTTTTCTTTCTAGAGAAGAAAAGTGTTAGGTTGATATGTCTGATAAGAGAGACATTGTTTATCAGAGGAAGACCACTACTAATACGTTTTTTTTATGATGATAGCTTTCTTTGCGATCTCTATCAGTTATTGATTTATTGTTCAGTTCTAGAAAACAAATTGTCTATGGATGTTGTTGTTGTTGTTGTTGGATGACTTAAATTTTTTGGCACCTGTGGATTAGTGACTCTTTTACATATATTGGAAGTTTCTTAAACTTTTTTAAAGTAAAATAAAATGTTAATACCGTCCGACCGCAGTACCCGCCTTAGTTAATTCTAAGCACCGGGTCGAATCATGACAACAACGCACCCGGTCAAGATGCCCATGGCTTTTCATCGTCCCAAGTGCATTAGTATTCATATAGTAGGAGTTCTCCATTGTTACCATAGCGATGATGAATTTAGATCTTCATACTATTAGGTTGTTTGAGGTGTCTCTGTCAGTAACAATGGGTTACTTTATCCTATGATACCTACATAATCCAAGGGGGTAAGACTATTTGTTTTATATGTTCTAGTCCTTAGTTATAGCTATGAATGTCTAGTAAACTAATCTAAGCCTCTAGATTGGACTACTTTAGGGTGTGAATGATCTTTCGTTTTGTCTTTGAGTTGCTTAATCTAGAGTTTCAAGGTTGATCAACCTATATTTTATTTGCATAATTTAAGTTGATGAATTCAAATTGTTTTTAGAGTTTGATATTTAATTCATGATATCTTTTATTCCTAGTTTGATGATCATGATGAAAATCAGGGTTCTTTTAAGTTTAAGTTCTCATTTGATTTTTTATCCTTAGTGTTTTTCACTTTATTTCTCTCTCCTAACTTTGATCTCTAGTGTTAGGTTTATTGTTTTTTGTTGATCTTTATATGTCAGGAATAAGTTTTATTCTAACTTTTAATTCTCATAATATTCATACTTAAGTTTTATTCACATGCTTACTTTTTAGATTTTCACACACACGAAAAAGAAAGTTTTTGTAAAGTATTTTGTCATGCATAAAGTGTTAGCAATGTGAATTTACTTTATCTAAGAAATATGTACGCATGAAACTACCCAAAACTTATGTGCTTAAGGGCTATGCTTATGAATCACATGCTCTTGTAAAAGAATTCTTGAAGCTATACTTATGAAGATGCATAAGTCTTGCTCAGGCTGAATTGTTCAAGTAGATTTGCAAAGCTCATGTAGTTTTGAGCTCACAAGAGGTGTTATTGCTATTTATATTTGAAAATGGTCATTTAAAAGACTTTCTTGAGGTTAGATTTGTTTAGGTTTATTTCATAAAAAAGTTTAGCTTGGGGTTTTGTAAAGTCTTACCCATGCTTTAAATTGAGTTTAAAAAGAGTTATGTTAAAAAGGTTTGTTTTCAGTCTGATTTTAAAAGAGTTTTTATTAAATTTGTTTGAAAGAGATTTTGATTAAATTGAAAAGATCATGTTTAGTTAGAAGTTTTGAAAAATCTTGCTTTGTTTCTATCAAATTTCTTCTCTTAAAATTGTTATCTTTTAAATTTTAATTAGGAATTTTTATTAAAGAAAAATGCATTATTTTTTTCACTATAATTATTTTAGAAAAGTTCATTTTGAAAGGTCTCTATTAAATCTCACTTTGGAAATCTCTCTTGAAGTCTTAAAAGAGGTTTTTTTAAGCTTTCTCTCTCAACCTTATATGAAGATGATCTCTGGTGGAGCATTTTTTAGTTTGTGGAGACTTTTCTAATAAAATATCATCTAAAGCACAAATTTATTTATATATGAAAATGTCTTTTGGAGCACATTTAGTACACATACGCACACAACACACATTTAGAGCACAATTAGTACATATTTTTATAAAAATATTATTTTTAAGAACATTTAGATTATGTATATTTTTTATAAAAATAAAATTTTTTGGGTTAGTCTGGAGCTTTCTCCCAGGTCGAGCAGTTGACCAGCATCTCAAAAATGAACCCCTTCTCAATCGATCGCCGACTGGTCGATCAACTATCTATAGTCATAATCTCACAGCTCAACCCTTCTTGCCTGGACATTTGGGAAAAAAATATTACGTCAGGACTCCTAACGTAGAGCTACGATCGGATTGGAATATTCTGTTGTGTTAAAGGAATATTTCATCTGCGTTATTTGTAAAAATAATATGCTATTCGAATATTATATGGTGTTATTTGATTATTTTGCGGTGTTATTGGAATATTTCCTTATGTTACTTAATTTGGGGTTGTGTTATTCGACATATTCCACATATTATTTCAATTTCCACTATGTTATTGGAATAACACAACCGCAAATCAAGCAATGCGGGAGAATATTCTAATAACACTGTAACCTCAAATCAAATAACGCGATGAAATATTCCAATAACACTGCAAATAATCAAATAATATCATATAATACCCAAATAACACATCATTTTTACAAATAACACAGATGAAATATTCCCGTAATATAGCCGAATATTCCAATCAGAATGTAGCTCTACGTTAGGAGTCCTGCTGTAATATTTTTCCAGACATTTGCTATGTTGAAGCGGGATTGATCTGTTGGCACACCCATCTTGGGACCATTTGGTCCCACCAAATGTCTGTACACACAAACATATAGAGAGAGAGAGAGCTTTTGGAGCATTTACATACATATCAAATAACTAAACTTTCATATTTACATAGATAACGTAAAAATTACCCCTTTTTATTCATAAATTTATAACACCAGTGCTAAAAATACAAACATCAAAGTTTAGGTTCTAGATATCCACATGCATAGAAATCAGTGTTATGTACGTAAATTTTCCTAAATTTAATATATATATATATATATATA
>NW_018164782.1:1695-14406 GCF_001263595.1 Phalaenopsis equestris | reverse complement strand
TAATTTTTACATATATGTCACCCTACTTATGCAGCTATTATTGCTGTAATATGAAATGTTTGGGTGGTATAAATGTAAAAAGAAAATTTTAGGCTTTAGATTTGTAAATATGTAAGAATTGGGTGTATGTAGGCAAATGGCCATAAAATTTATGTTAAAAGTTTTGTTTTTTTGAAATGAATGTTGTAATTGTATTTTGATGGAGTTTTCATGCATGTGTATTTGAGTTGGTAGGTGACCTTATTTACTAGAGGCAAGGCACCTATTACCCAGCAGTTGCCCGGAGAATTAGATCATGAGTATGAAGAGTTCAAGTCCAAGGTAAAGCAATAATATTCAATATTTATTGATTTTACATAGTTTCGTTTGTTGTGCGTGTTAAAGCATTTGAGATTATTGAGTTTAGTCCCATATTAGATTGGTGAAAATTTTATCAATGGAAAAATGACGAAGGTTTGTTTGGCTACAACTACAAATAGGTTTTAGTAAACAATGTAAGGAAGAATTACATACCTTCCACTCGCTTTCTATGTATATATCAAAAACCTAAACTTTAATTTTTCTTACATACATACGTGGCTGCCTATGCATGAAATGTTGTATTTCATTCTTTAAAAGTTAATATAATGGTATTTTTGATTTGATGTGAAAGATTTGGGTGGTATAGATGTAAAAAAAGCAAAGTTTAGGTGTTAGATATGTCAATACATACGAAACGGGTGGTATGTATGTAAATGCCCCATAATTTAAATGATACCAGGGGGTGGTTGGAGAAGCTTCAACAGTAACAACTGATAAAGCAATTCGAGAAAGGAAAATAAATAACCAGTACGAAGATGAGATGAAATCAAATAAAAAAATACTAGATGCAAGAGTTTTATACTTTCACAACCAATCGGAATACATAAATCACTCGAAGGATTGATGAAGGAAGAAGACTCGGGATACTATCATTAACAACGAAGGGATACAATTGTCACCACCCAACGCTATGGATACAAACTCATCCCCATTCGAGAATCACAAAGGAACCATATGCCATCACAAAACTTAAATGAACAAAAGATACAATAAACAAATATATATTTATAATCAAACAAAATACCTAAACCTAATAAAAATAAGTAGAGTGGGCGACAACCCTAGCTCTAGAGAGATGGCCGACCAGCCCTCCCCCACCTGGATCGGACCATTTTGCATCCCCTCCCTGCCCTGCATCAATCTATCGAGGTTGGTGGAGCTTCAACCTCATCTGTCGAAGCTTTTAACTTCTCATAATATAATATCAAGTCGGCCAAGTTGAAGGTGGCGGAGCTGCTGTAACCTCCCGAGATTGGAGGGCCTTTTGACTGCCGACACTTGTCTCATATTGTAGATGCTTTTCTTTATGCA
Source organism: Phalaenopsis equestris (assembly GCF_001263595.1). Classification (NCBI taxonomy): domain Eukaryota; kingdom Viridiplantae; phylum Streptophyta; class Magnoliopsida; order Asparagales; family Orchidaceae; genus Phalaenopsis; species Phalaenopsis equestris. The sequence goes on along the minus strand of NW_018164782.1, from coordinate 13,014 downwards.
TTCCAGTTTTGTTGTTTGTGTTATGGAAGAAAAACAATTTGCTTTTGCCCTAATTTTTATGGAGTTTCATATCAAAAGCTTCCATAATTATATTGCATGATTAAGCAATGCTAGACCATCCTTATTTGAACTTAAGCCGAAATTCCTTATTTTTGTAAATATTTTATAATAAACCAATTATATTGTATGAAATCTTGTAGATCTTGCATTTGAAAGGAGATAGGAAAGACTCTGAGTTTGTAAAGTCCAGTCTTGCAACCGAGGGATTTGAAGTTGTTTACGACATTAATGGTGACCTCCCCTCTCACTCGAAAGCCGTTTGTACTTATATTGTGAGTTCAGAGTAGGAAGCATGATTTGTAATTTTATTATGTAGAGGAATGAAAATGAATAAGCTTTCCTGAACATATTGATCTAATATTTTTTATTTTTCAAATAATTCTCATTCAGGGCGTGAAGCCATCGAGGCGGAACCTATTTTAGATGCCTTGCCAAACTTAGAACAGTAAGTTCCCTTTTTAATAGATTAATTAAAAAAATGGATAATTACATACATAGCACTGAAAACATGGCTATTTACAAAATCTAGCGCCGAGGTGATATTTTGAACTACCGAATCAATGTATTTACACATGCCGGTCACATTCCTATTATTGAGAATTTGATAAAATTGAAAACATGAGTTGGGTTTTAAAAAATGGATGAAAGATGGTGCCACATTTGCAAATAACAATGTTTCGGGTGTTGTATGTAATTGCCCCAAACCCTAAACCCTAAAAAAAAGCTGCAAAGATTTGTAATGATTGCAAATAAATTTAAAGAGAATATTGTTGTAGATATTCTCATTTGATTTGCAATCACAATGCTGTTTCTTCATTATTTTACTTGCGATTCTTTTCCATCATTTATAATGTCCAATAATTTTGTTGATTATGTTGGATTTGATGAATCTGTTTGCCAAATTGCCTTTTTGAAGTTATGATGTCTTTTTAACTATAGGTGCTCTGAATTTTATAAAATTGCTTTTTTATTCTTTCCCAAAACTTCTAGCTTTTGAGCTGACGTTGAAATTTTATTTTGCATGAGCTGATTTTCTTACATGTAATTTTCTTACTCCATCTTCGAGAACAATGTTTAATTGGTTCTATAATTAATGTGCTTGTTGTTATGGCCATGCATTATTTATAGGAAGATTTACATACATACCGCTCAATTCCTATGTATTTACATATTTAACACATAAACTTCAATTTCTACATGCGTGCCATCTTAACTATGCATGGAAAGGTGTATTTCACTTCTTAAAAATTAAAATGGTGGTATTTCTGATGTGATATGAAAGATTTGGGCAACACAAATGACGTAAGCTTTAGGTGTTAGATATGTAAATACATAGGAATTGGTTGGTATGTATGTCAATTCCCTCCCCTTATATATGAGTACATTTTCTAATGTAAATGCCTCTTGTTATGTTTAGTACTTTTCAGATTTTCCTTGACTATTTAGTTTTTGCATCTTTCTAAATAGTGAAATATGAGATCTTAATTTCTGTAATTTTAAATCTGACAATATTGGTCTCAGCACTCTTTTTTATTTAGAAAACCATTCATCTATGGACTCATTTGGATCTTGGCAGATGAAAAATATGTTCTTAAAAGTGTTGATTTTCTTTTCAGTAATTTTATTTCAAACTAAATTATACTTTATAACATTTATATTAATTTATATGGGCATTTACACAGCACCAAATTCCTATTTATTTACATATCTAACACCTAAACTTTACTTTTTACATTTACACTGCCCAAATATCTCGTTTCATATAAAAAATACCACTATTTTAACTTACAAAAATTGTAAAATACACCTTTTTATGCGTAGGTAAAGTGGCATGTGTGTAAAAACTAGTTTTTTTGTTTGATATGTAAATACATAGAACTTTAGGGGTATGTATGTAAATCTTCCTAATTTGTCATTACAGGCAACGTAATGATGGAATCTAATACCCTACTCATCTTTTTCAAAACATGAATTCTAACATTACCCATCCAAATGAGCCCCATATAACTAACAAAAGTGACCTGTCTAGTCTGCCATATAATTAGAAGATGAATTTGCAGGTACATATACTGCTCATCAGCTGGAGTATATCTCAAATCAGATCTGTTGCCTCACTTTGAGGTATTAATTTCTTCACTTTGAAATTCAAAATTCATTAAACTTTTTTTTTTTTTGAGGGAAATTTACATACCAGTCAATTACTTTGTATTTACATATCTAACACCCAAAGTTTGATATTTACATTTATAACATGTTGTTCCATGAACCGATGCATGAGAAGTGTACTTCACTTTTAAAAAGCATTAAAAACTAGAGCGTTATGCATGTAAATATGAAAGTTTAGATTTTAGATATGTGAAGGAATAAGAATTGTGTGTATGTAAATGCCCCTTCTTTTTGGGAAATTTGCATACATACCACACAATTCCTTTGTATTTACATATCTAACACCTAAAGTTTGATATTTACATTATAACATTTGGTGTCATGAACCTATGCATGAAAAGTGCACTTCACTTTTAAAAACGCATTAAAGACTAGAACGTTAGGTATGTAAATGTGAAAGTTTAGATTTTAGACAAGTAAATACATAAGAATTGTGTGGTATGTATGTAAATGCCCCTTCTTTTAAGAAAAATTGCATAAATACCACACAATTTGTTTTTATTTACACGAAAACTTTTGTTATTTACATTTATAACACTTTGGTGTCCTGAACCTATGCATGAAAGGTGTACTTCACTTTTAAAAGGTTATTAGTTGTGATTATTTTTATGTGATATTAAAGATTAGAGTGCTATGTATGTAAATACGAAAGTTTGTGTGTTAGATATGTAATTACATAAGAATAGTGTTGTGCATATATGTAAATGTCCCCTTCTTTAGGTACTAAACATGCTTGGCATTTTTGGGTTATAATTAGTTTGATGCAGTTGATCCAAAGAGCAGGCACAAGGGGAAGCTTGAGACAGAGAATCTATTGGATTCAAAGGGAGTGAATTGGACTTCTCTGAGGCCTGTCTACATATATGGGCCATTGAACTACAATCCAGTAGAAGAGTGGTTCTTTCACCGTCTGAAAGCCGGTCGGCCCATTCCGATTCCCAACTCTGGCGTTCAAGTCACCCAACTTGGTCATGTTAAGGTTAGTCACAGATTGAATGTTTTGAGATTTGGGAAGTTTACATAGGTACTGCACACTTATGAATTTACATATCTTACACCTAAACTTTTATATTGACATTCACAACACTTTGGTATCATAAACCTCTTCGTCAGAATTCATACTCCAATATTTTACTAAAGAAAGCTTATCTTTGGTACATAAGTCCTTATATGTGCTTTCATATGAAAAAAATATGGTAAAATTATACAACAACAACAACAACAACAACAATACCTTTATCCTACTAAGTGGGGTCGTCTGCATAAATCCTTTTTCTTCATTGTGTCCTATTTAGTGTCATATTTTCTTTTAATTCTTCATTTGTTATACAATATGCCCAAGTCTTCCTAGGTCCACCTCTGTCTTTCTTAACATAAGTCGAATCTAAAACTTCTAATCTCCTAATCGAATCATCAGATGGTCGACATTTAATGTGACCAAACCACTAAGACGGCTCTATCTAATTTCGTCCATCACTGGAGCTAAACCAACCCTATCACGGATATATTCATTTTACATTTTGTTTCTATGTGTAAAGCCACTCATCCGCCTAATCATTCTCATCTCGACAACACTTAACTTAGTTTTATGCTTCTCTTTTAAAAGCCAACATTCTGTGCCATAGAGCATTGCAGGTCTCACCACCATCTCATAAAATTTTCCTTTCAGTCTAAGCGGTACTTTTCTACACACTTCACAAACATATGTATTTGTTTATGGGCATTTTTGCTTAGTCTACCCAAGGACGCGAACACCCATATCACTCTCCCCAGATAGGATGTAATTTCATCCTCATCACCAGAAGTCTCTAGATCCCCGTAATATAGGAATAAATCTACGACATTGAAGGTAGCTAAAGTGTTACAGTCACCCGAAAGATCAATCTTAGAAACACTATTATTGATCTTGTGGACAATTCTGGACAAATCGTCAGCTCGAGTCTCGAGCTTCCCAAAAAAATATGTAGGAAATTTTTTATCTCAATCTGATTCATTCCAGGTCACCTTCCTTGAATATCATAATCTTTTGTTTTTTTTTTCTTATTAGCTTGATATTTTGCATTCTACTTATCAATATTCTCCCAAACTAGCCTTTGCATCAATACTAAGCTTGGTAGCTTGATGTTTATGCATTAGCTCTAGAGCCATGAAAGCATTCTATTCCCAACATAGATTAGTGTAAAGTCAATATCATAGGAACTTAATAAACTCTAGGACAGCACCCAATACAATCCTTCTGGTCTAAAGTCATATCCATATGCTTTCTAACTTTATTTATATGCATATTATTTTAATTTTGGGCCATTTACGCACACAGCAAACAATTATTATGTATTTACATATCTCACATCTAAATTTTAATATTTACACACGCAACGCTCAAATCTTCAATATCACATCAAAAATAATACAATTATCACTTTTTGAAAGTGAAATACACATTTTCATGCATAGGTTTGAACCATGGAAGTGCTGTGTATGTAAATGTAAATATGAAATTTTAGGTGTGAAATACGTAAATTAATAAGAATTGTGTGAGCTTGCTACACATGTAAATTTCCATTTAATTTTTTTGTATAAATTGATTAATATTTATATGCCGTAAATGCTTAATCTATTTATGTAGTCAGTGTGTGCAACTTTCCATTATAACACATTTACGAAGAATTTTGCTTAATTTCCATGTGTTAAATCTGCAAAAAAATCATTTTTAATCCAACTTAATCTATTTTACAGGATTTGGCTGATGCTTTTGTTAAGGTGTTGGGAAATCCTAAAGCAAGCAAGCAAGTCTACAACATATCCGGATCTAAATATGTCACCTTTGATGGTTTGGCTAAGGCATGTGCCAAGGTAATTAATTTAGGAAGATTTGCATACATACCACACATTTCCTATCTATTTACATATCTAACACTTGAACTTCAATTTTTACATATACGCCGCCTTGCCGGTTCATTAAAGAGATGTATTTCACAGTTTAAAAGTCAAAATAGTGGTATTTTGATGTAAATATTTATGGTATAAATGTAAAAAAGTGAAGTTTAGATGTTTTACATGTGTAAATACATAGGAATTGGGTGGTATGCATGTAAATGCCCCAATTAATTTTAGTAAAAATAATAATCTTATTAATATTCCTCATTTTTGCAGGCTGCAGGGTATCCTGAACCAGAAATTGTTCACTACAACCCCAAAGAACATGATTTTGGGAAAAAGAAAGCCTTTCCATTCAGAGATCAGGTATTCTTATCCTTAAATTTTCCATAGTTTAGAGTTTATGATTTTTTTCTTTTTTTGAAAATTACCATATAATAATAAATTTGCAAATATAAGTAAAAAATCATCAAATATTTGATGCTTTAAAGAGCAATTTATTTTTAAACTTTTTTTATCTTTTGTTTTAAATTATTTTTATTGTTATGAAAGGGTGTGATTATTAAGATGTATGTAGGAAGATTTACATACATACCACTGAATTACTATCTATTTACAATTCTCGAACCAAAATTTCAATTTTTACATATATGTCACCTTATCTATGCATGAAAAGGTGTGTTCCGCTCTTTAGAAGTTAAAAGAGGGGTATTTTTTTTTGTGAACTGAAAGATATGGATGGTGTAAATGTAAAAAGTAAAGTTTAAGTGGCGGATATATAAATACATAGGAATTGGGTGGTGTTTATGTAAATGCCCCTTTTTGGAGGGATTTACATTCATACCACACAATTTTTATCTATTTACATATCTAACACCTAAACTTTATGTAAGTAACACTCAATTCTTTAACATCACATCAAAAATAGTGCTGATACTAATTTCATAAAGGAAGATTTACATGCATGCACTCAATTCTATGTATTTGCATATCTAGCAATTAAGCTTTAATTTTTACATATATATTCCACCTTACATTATTTCACCTTTTAAAAGTCAAAATAGTTATATGTTCAATGTGAGACGAAAGATTTGAGTGGTATAAATATAAAAAAATAAAGTTTGGGGGTTAGATATGTAAATACATAAGAATTTGGTGTATGAATGTAAATGCCCCTTTCTTAAAAGTGAAATGCGTCTGTTCATGTATATATGTTACATATATGCAAATATGGAACTTGAAGTGTTAAATATGCAAATAAATAAGAAATGAGGGGTATCTATGCAAATTTTAATGATTTTTATATGAACTGCAGCATTTCTTTGCTTCAATTGAGAAAGCACAAACTGAGCTGAATTGGAAGCCAGAATTTGGGTTAGTTGAGGGCCTTGCAGACTCATTCAACTCAGATTTTGGCCTTGGAAAGTACCGCAAAGAAGCTGATTTCTCCACAGATGATATAATTCTAGGCAAGTCTCTGGTACTTCAGCCCTAAATTATTTTTATAAAATATGAGTTTTAATTATTTCTGAAACCAAAATTTATAGAAAATTTGGTAAGTTTGTGAGGTAAATTATTGATTTTTCTGATTATTAATGGTTCATGATTTATGTTCATTATGTATTGTCTGTATTTTATGTAGATGTCAAGAGCTTATGTAATATTTATAAGAAACGTGATGTAGATTGGTGTTATTTAATGAAAGCAAAAGTTGTGTGTGTGTGTGTGTGTGTGCGCGCGCGCCCGTTTACAAATAAAATAAAAATCCTAGGGGTTCCTTTATCCACGTTACAACTCCACACCAAAAGGTGTGTGTGTTGTGGTGGTGGTGTGCTGGTGTGCTGGTGTGTTGTGTTGTGATTCGGCTGCTAATGTGTGGTGTGGTGGTGTGGTGTGGTGGTGTGGTGTGTAAATGTGTTATTGTGGTTGGGTGTGTGGTGGTGTGTGTGGTGGTGGTGTATGTGGATGTGTTGTTGTGGTGTGTGTGATACTGTGTGATGTAGTCGTGTGTGAAAAAATTAAGAAAGAAACAAAGACCGAGTGAAGAGCTCTAGGCGGCAACAACATCACAAGCGTCTGAGTTCCACGAAAGAAAACCTGCAGTAATAATGACAAAGGAAAGAAAGAAGGCATGTGAAAGTAGAGATTGAGTTAATGAAGCCAATAAAATCGGTAAACTCTGGTGCAAAAGCTGGCACCCAATGAAAGTACCACAAAACCAAAAGTAGGCACTGCCATAAATATAAGGTGAGCGGCAACCACCGCCCCAACCGAGAGCCAATCGAGCCTGAAGTAGGAAAGGAAATATAAGGACGACCCCAATGAAATCTAGGGCCAAACCATACCACAAAACATATAATAACAAGCTAAGATGAGACATCTCGACGAATATATGGGGCATCAATCTTGTCACCACTAGCATAGTGTTTAACAGAGGGGGGATCAGATCCCACCCAACAGTTACTAGTGGCACTACCTAAAATAGCAAGCCAATTTGCGGGTTGATTTCCCTCCCGATAATTGAAACTCCATATCACATTCATATTAGAGATTAAGCCTTTAATCCTCTTAATATAATAGAGGATATCCCACGGGGCCTCGACACCATTGGCAAAAATGTCAACCAAGATGTGATTATCACATTCAAAGATAATAAAATGACAGTTAAGAGAGTGAGCTATCATGATAGCCATCAAGATGGCACGAGCCTCCTCCTCCATAGGAGTGTCAGCGTAAGAGGGGGAGGAAAAGAAAAGAATATAGTTCCCAACAAAATTCATAGCAATGCCTCCACAGCCCGCACTTTTAAATTTCCAACTCCTATCGGTGTTAAACTTTACCCAACCCCTGGGAGGAGGCCTCCATCTCACCAAAACCGGAGAAGAGGAGATCTCCTCTCAGCCATGACCGCAAGCCCCATAGAAAGAAAATAGTTAACGCCCGAAAAGAAGCTTTGTTTAGCATTACCCGTCCACTAAAACTTATTAATATAGGCAATAATGTTAGTAAAGATCATCCTATTCACAATAGTGCCAAACTACATGCCATAATTATCATTAATATATGCCAAACTAGATGTCATAGTAAAGAAATCCTGCTTTGTTTAGCGTTACTCTCATGTATAATATCATTACGAGCCATCCAAATAAACCAACGTATAATGTAAGGGCAGACTTGCAAAAAATGTTTTTGTTTTTGATCTGGATTGCAAATTATAGTGGTAAGCAAAAGATTTCGCTCCGAATTCACAATTGTGCCAAACTACATGCCAACCTTCCTCCATATGAAAAGCGAAAAGGAGCAAGAAAAGAAAATATGCTCAATAGTTTCCTCCCCCGAGTTACACAAACAACAACGTGAAACAAGTCTCAAACCCTTCATTTTTATGATATCATCACATGGAATAACAGAGTGGAAAACCCACCAAGTCAGAAAAGACATAGAAGAAGTTAATGCCAATGCCCAACTCCATACACCCTCTCCCCAAGGGAGCTTTTGAAAATTATGTAAGGCGGAATATAAAGATTTGGTAGTGGAGCAAGACAGGAAATTTCAACGTAGGAGTATCTTGCGAATGAGGCTCAATAGGAATGGTGGAAATGAAAGTAGCTCCCTCGAAACCCAGAAGATTAAGGAGGAGGAAAATCCCAATGACCATCCATCCAAGTATCAGAAACCATACGACTTGAAAACCTTGCATCCCTCATATCAAGCATTACATGGGACCAACAGTCATGCCAAAAGGAAATGTCTCCACTCGCCACCTCCCCGTATATGAAATCCTTAGCCCAATCTCTAATATGAAGCGTTCTCTTCCACATAGTGGAATCCCCCAACCGCCAATTGATCAATGTCGGATGAGAGGAGTGGAAATATTTCCCATGCATGAAAATGACCACAAGGAATCACCTTTCTGAAAATTAAACTATTGTTTAAAAACATTAATATCAGTAATATGTTCCAGAGATTTGAAACCCAAACCACCAGCATAGAGGGGTTTGCAAATATTCTCCAAGACATCCATCTTCTACCTGAATGATTCCCCACCCATAAAAAACTTATTAAAACATCTTTCGAGGCTCAAAAGAGTGTTTTTCTTGAGTTGGAAAACTTTAAGAGTATATATAGGAAGAGAATGTAAGATACTCCTGAGTAACGTAATTCTACCCCCAAAAGAAAGGAAATTATTTTTCTAATCCAAGATTTTCTTTCGCACCTTTTCCACCACATCATCAAACTGAATTCGCCTCTTCCTTTCTTTAAGTAAAAAGACTCCCAGATATTTAAGTGGAAGGGTAGAAATAGAGAATTCAGTAAAATTAGCAATCTAACACCATTAGAACGACTGATCGTATTTCCCATGTATAAGTTGCATTTATTGGCATTAAAAAGGAGACCGGAGACAGATTGGAAGTTCCCTATTAAACTGTGAATATCCCTCACCGCTTTTTTGCTAACATTAGAGAACAATATCATATCATCGGCACACGCTAAATGTGTTACCAACGTATTGGATTTATGAGTGTATTGCAAAGTGAGGTTTCTCCTGAAAAGGTTATTTAAAAGGCGAGAAATATAATCAAATATTAAAATGAAAATAGTAGGGGATAAGGGGTCACCCTGCTTTATCCCACGCCCCGTACTAAAGAAGACCCAAGATTGACCATCGATGTTTATTGCAATGGAGCCATGAGAGAATAATTTTGTAAAAATCTTGGGAAAAGCCCCTAGCTTTAAACACCTTCAAGTTAAACTCCCAACTAAAAAAATCATAAGCCTTGCGAATATCCAATTTAGTGACCATATTTCCCCCTCTACTTTTTTTATCAATATCCAAGATGAGTTCCTGCGCAAGCATAATATTATTTGCGATCCCTCGCCCTTGAATAAAGACAGATTGATTCAAAGAAATTAATTTGTGGAAATGAGGTTGAATACGTCTGACCAAAATTTTACTAATCATCTTAGATATGACAGAAGTAAGAGAAATATGTCTAAAATGGTCCCAAGAGCTTTTTTGAGTGTTTTTGGGAATAATAACGATAGTAGCGACAGAGAAATAATTTCCAGGGGTCTCCTCCTTAAAGAAACTTTGTATAGCTTCCACCACCTTATCCTTAACAATACTCCAACATTTAATATAGAAAGCAGAGGTGAAACCATCAGACCCCGGGCCTTGTTGCAATTAATGTCCAGAATGGTAGAATAAATTTCCTCATCCTAAGGAATACCACAGAGATCGAGATCCACCCTGTGATGACGTACATAATCAAATAAGAAAGCATCAATATAGCCCGAAGTCTCATGAAACTCAAAAAGTTTAAAGAAATAAGAAACATCGCTTTCCCCAATCTCCTCATCCCCAATAATCCAGCTCCCCTCATCATTTTTAATCCTCACAATAGTGTTATTGACTCGTCTTTGTTTAATGCAAGCATGAAAGTATTTAGTGTTTCTATCACCTTGAGAGAAGTGGGTTTCCCCAATTTTTTGTTGCAACAATTCCTCCTCCCAAAGGGAGGCCTCTAGTAATTCCTTATTAGCCTCCTGTAAGTCATGGATAATATCATCAGAAGATTCATCAAGAGCATGTAGGAGACTGACCCTCTGCTCAACGCTCTTAAATCTAGCATGAACATCACCAAAGACATCCCAGTTCCAAGATCTTAGAGCAGAAGCCACCTTTTTATGCAGTTTCCAAAGAGTGAACTATGCATTGCCCACCTCCTCACATCTCCAATTAGTAGCAAAGACTCGCAAAAAGTCATCATGTCTAGCCCAGATGTTTAGATAAACCTTTTTGAAACAATCAAAGGACAAAAGAAGGGGGTTGTGATCAGACCCAAATTTGCAAAGATGTTGAACTTACGAAAAACCATAAGAGGAAATTCACAACTGATTAGCAAAACACCTATCTAGGTGTTCAAAAAGCTTTCCCCTTTTCTAAGTGAACTTAGAACCAACAAAACCCAGATCATAAATGCCAGCTAGATCCAAAGCTTCATTGAATTTATCAGTTAAAGTGATGTCAATTCTCCGACCACCCAATTTTTCAGAATCACGCATCACCATATTGAAATCCCCTCCAACCATCCAATTATGGTGGACTAAGGCAATATCAAATAGTTTGTATCAAAGATCATATTTAGCAGCATTAGTAGTCCCAGCGTAAACAAAACTTAGACATCCAGAGAAAACATCCATAGAAAAGAAAGT
>NW_018164782.1:0-1595 GCF_001263595.1 Phalaenopsis equestris | reverse complement strand
AGAGAGAAAATAATATTAATTTAAACTAGTGTTATAATAAATTTATGAATAGATGGGCAATTAGAAGATAAATAATGATAAATTTTAATATATTTTGAGTCTGTTTTATATTAATTATTTGAAAGATTTATATACATACTACTCAATTCCTATGTAATCACATTTCTAACACCTAAAATTCATTTTTTACTAGTAAGTCACCATAAATTTGCATGCAAATGTGAATTGAAATTTTTCAAGTTAAAACAGTGGCATTTTTTATGTGATAAATATAAAAAGTTCAGGTGTTATGTGAACACATAAGAATTGGGTAATTATTTTTTACATTAGCTGGTTCACGAGCCAACTAGTCAAGTAGGAGCTAGACTCACTTGAGCTTGGTTTGTTAGCTCATCAAGCACAGCTTACGAGCCACTTATCAAGCCAAACCCAAGCCGGCTTACGAGTCGAGCTGACTCAGTTACAGTCCTAATCTACACATACATCTCTAAATTTATCCATCATGGCTCATTCTTATGCTTTTTCAAACTACAGGGGTACTGATGTGAGTATAGAGAACTTGCACCAAGGCTTCACCCATGTCTTCGTGTCGACATTCGAGAGCACCGAAGGCATTGCCGAGTACGTCTCTCACCCTCTTCATGTTGAGTTCGGCGACAAGTTCTTGAAGCACATAGATAAGATTCTAGTTGTCGATTATAAGCCGACTATCATCAAGTTGTGATGCAAATCAAGTTCGAGGAACTGTGAGTTTCTTCTCATTTTCATTGTGAACTGTTTGATTATCTCTGTTCTGTAATAAAATGGTTGAACTATATATCAACTATGTATCTGCTTTCATCTGGCAATGAGTAACACCTTAATTGTTTGTCTTACTTCTAACACATGCATTATTCAATTTTTCTTATTATACGTTATGTGTGTGTATATATATATATTATATCACTCAATTTCTCTTACCTATCTAAACATATAAACTTCAATTTTTTACATACATGACACCTTGCCTATTCATGAAAATTTGTTTCACTTTTAGAAAGTTAAAGTGGTAGATTTTTTATGGAATATGAAAGAATTGGGTGGTATAACTCTGAAAACAAAGTTTAGATGTTGCACATGTAACCATAAAGAAATTGGGCGGCGTGTATGTAAATATGTATGTATATCTCTAAGGGTCTGTTCAGGGCAACTGTAGTTTTCTGAAGAAGATGTTGGGAAGTTCTTGCGGAAGAAATTGATGTTCAAAAAGTTAATTTGGATTTTATAATTTTTCTTTTTTCAAAAGATTAGATCATAGCTTTCTAGCAGCCTCCGTACTTATTCAAGTGTCAAATACTAAAATGTATAGTGTGGCATTGCACCGCCATCACACCATCACATTATTGACCCAAACACATTCTCAGTCTAAATGGCTCGAATGGCGGTTGAATATTTCTCACCGGTTGCTATTTCGCAATGAGTTTGCCATTAACACAATTGCTTTAAAATTAACAAAATAATTTAAGTAATCATTAATTATTTTTCACAACCTATCATGATTGTCAAATTGTTTAGGGAAACATTGCTTTTATATTTATTATGGGTATTATATATAT
>NW_018164781.1:723199-728664 GCF_001263595.1 Phalaenopsis equestris | reverse complement strand
ATGGAATTTGAATGTTGTTCCACTTTGTTGAGAATGACACCGCCCTCTCGGCTCTTAATGCAATTACAACTAATTTTAACACTACAACAGGCCTTTATTATAATGTAAATGAAGTGCAAGTAAAAACCATCACATTTGAAATTAAAATTCTTCGAGCATGCATCCTAAAATTCAAAACATGAATCCTACTCATTGTAAAAAAAAAGTAAAAGAAAAATAATAGCATAATTCTCTCATGCCACTGTTTCCTAAGAAGAAGAAGTTTCCTAAGAAGAAGCTAAGAAGAAGAAAGAGTAAGAGAAACACATCACAAATCATGAAGAAAACACAACAAAAAACTTCATTACAATAGAGCAAATCAACTAGATAAGTGTTTAATAAATCATAAGATAATTAAGAACATAATACTTAGCTTTTTCCCCTTAAAAGAAAGATGAAAATCTCTCCCACAAAGTCTCCCGCTGATCCATGCAATGCTAGAACATTCCCTTACAAATTCTATCAAAATCCCCTCACCAATCTCTACATTTATACATTTATTCTAAGATCACTAAACATTCTCCACATTTTCTCACTCACACACACCCTCACACACACACACACATGCCCAAGAGAGGAGCTAAGCCCTTTTTTTTTAAAGAGACACAAATTCCCTCCTTTTTTCCAAGAGATAAATCTATTCATCCAAAAGACTTGTATATTCATTCAAGAGCCTTATCCAGGTGTCTAGATTCATTGAATTGCTTTATGAGGGTGTTTGAATCACTTGGGAGCCTTCTAGAACATCAAAAACTGCCAAAAATCAATCCATGATCGTCCCGACGCCGTCGACGCCATTTTGGGCACTGTCAGCATTGTTTTGCTCTTCAGTGCTGTCGGTGCTGTCTCTGGAGTTGCTGGTTCCCACCCTGCACAGCTCCATCATTTTACTTCGTCTGACTCTGTTTTCACTCCATTTCACCCCATTTCAGTTGCATTGCATTGCTAACAGATAAACCTACAAAATAAGCATAAAAAACCTTTATTTGAAGTGTAACTTCATTCAAAAATGTGTGAGCAATGTAAAAGAGATTAAGTATAGAAAGACATATCAAAATGTGCCAGGACAAATTTTCTTTCTTGCTTGTTTTTGCTCCAAATTACATCGATTTTTCTTCTTTTTCTCCAAAACTCCATTTTCTGTGCCTAAAACCAAAAATATATAAAATAACTTCCTTCAAAGTGCATTATCATTAAAAATCACCAAATATAGGTATTAAAAGCATATGAAAAATTGAACATTTTTTTGGTGTATCAAAATCCTCCAAACTTAAATGTTACTCGTCTTCAAGTAACCCTTTTACTACATAAAAATATGACTTAGGATAGAGATTAACTTATAAACTTTTACACTTTAGTTTAGTACATAAAATGGTAAAATTTAAGAAAAACCTTTAATAACTTAGATTCAAACTCTAAGTCTAAGAATACTTAGTAATCAATTTTAAGATTTCTAAATTCCTATTCAGTTCAAGAAGAATTACAATTTGTTATATAAAGGATATTTAGAACATTCATATGAAAAAATAACTTCATGAAAATTTTACTAGTAATGCTACTAATACTTCAACACAAGTTTAAAAAATATAATAAATCTTTTTTCCTTAAGTTGATTCAAGTAAAGCCATGTTTTGATTAAGCATCTCCTCAAGCTTCTCCTCACTCATTTATCTTTTCTTACTCTCCCTTTTTTTTTATTTTTCTTTTTCTCTTCTTTTTTTTTCTTCTCTTTTTTTTTTCTTTTTCAAGTGAGGATTCTATATCTAGATAGCGTTTTTAGATAGCCTTTTAATAATTTTGAACTTCACTTTCCTCTTCTTGAAGTTAAGACTTCTTACCTTCCTTCATTTTATAAATTCATATTAGTTTTAACATTTATATTAGTTTATGATTTTTCATAAAATTTCATTCTTTTCTTCTTACATGAAACTCTAAAATTCTTAATACTTCAAAAATACAATTTCCTTTACTTTAAATAGAAAAACATAATCTTATCCTTTCATACCAAATATCTTTAACATTAGAATTATTCTTCATTATTAAAAACTTTTACCTAAATTTCCAATAATATTTACAAACATAAATAGTCATTTAATGTTAAACTCCAATTCCAAGTTCATGTTACATTAATTTTAAAAATATAGTTAATTAAGGACAAATAAAATTTAGTTTACTTTTCTCCAAAAGAAAATTTTCTTTTCCCCCAAACTTGCATTTTTAAATATTTTACTATTAATTTCATAAAATGTAGCAGAAATTTTTCTTTTCCCCCTAAAACATGCATGGAATAATACTAAAGTAAAAGGAAGTATACTTAACTTTAAAATCTATTTTTCTTCCTACCCCCAAAATTGATTTTTAACATGTATAGCATTTAGTACAAGAAAATATAAGTAAGAAGAAAAATAGTAGAAGAAAAATAGTTTAGAAAAATAGTTTAGAAATTTTATTTACCACAAATCTCTATCAAAAACATCTACAATTATTTATCAAGATACCAAACATGTAGTAAAAAGTAATTCTAAACTAAACATGTCAAAATGAAATTAACTAAATAAAAGTCTAACTAGCATAACATGTTTCAGCATTGGAGTATAAAAATGTTCTTTAGTCTTCACATAATAAACGAGGTCAATTCTTCCTTTAACTCATCACATCTCACTAACTTACTTCCAATTTCTAACAGAATCACTACACAAATGTATTTGGTACTTATAAATGATTTTAATCCCAAAAATAAAATTATCCCTGATATATTGGCTCCTAGGCACCAATCTCCGGCATCATCTAATCCTTTAAATTAAGCACCTCTAATAGTTATAAGGATAATGTAAATTCATCCACATATTACTCATCAAATAGGTTAGCTACTCCTACCAAATGAAAATAAGGTCAAAGAAAGGAAGTAATAAAATTGAGATGGAATTATTGCTGTAAAAATTCATAATGTCTTTTGTAAAACTCATGTCCGGGTGAGATCCTGAGTTGTAGTGGACTCATCAATCCAACTACTACATGCAAACATACAAGTTTAACCATAATAAGAAGTTAAGAAATCACCTCTCTCATGACACATCAAAAGCAAATCAAACCACTAACAATCCAAACATCTATCAATCATCAATCAAACTGATCAATCCACACTAAAGAAAACACAACACAACACTAACAATCATGACATTTAAGCATACTAAATCAAACCACACTGATAACTATGGGTTACCTCCCATAAAGCACTTCGTTTAACGTTACTAGCTCGACAAAGGATTCCACCTGGATCAAAATTCCAATTAAGTAATCCTTGTTCAATCGCCCAATATTTTCCAGATCCAGGGATTCCTACAAAGTCCTCAAATTAAAATTTTTCTTTCAGCTCTTCCTTTTTAGATTGATTCATATCCTTGTTCCTCATATTTCTTTCTAAATTCAATATTTTTCTAGTAATTTTCTCAATTTTAATATTGATATCATCCTTAAATTTTATAAGAAATGGATCTTTATAAGCTACTTCATGATCCCCCAAATTTTGAATCAGATTCTCTATAGATAATTCAGATTATGGATCAAATTCTTCTAGGTTACACTTGTCTTTTAAGTTATCTTCTTATTCTTCAAAAATTTCTTCCATTGGTCTTTCAATATCCTTATCCTCATCTCTCAACTCAAAGTCTTTTGAAACATATCCTCAAACTCTCTTCTAAATATCAGTTCAATAATTTTAAATTGCTCATCAATCATTTCTTTAGAATTTATCTCAGGGTCACTAGGTAAAATCTCTGGGGGGTAATTGTTAATTGCATTAATAATCTGCCCCAGCATTAGAATCTCATTCATTTTGTCTATATACCACGGAATATTCCATTTAGTGACTTTGAATAACTCTTTCATAAGAGATCTTTTATTGATTTTATCATTCAATTCAGCTTCATTTTGTGATTGAGTCGAATATGAAGATATAAAGATTGGTGGTGTAGATGAATTCTCTATAAATGTAGGCTTTAAAATTGTATGCGGTATATTCATTTTAAGTTCATGAGATTTTTCAACATACGGAATTAAATGTTTACTATTTTTAGTAACGTCCATCATTTCACACATCTCCTAACATACATACAGTCTTCTTTAAAGAACATTTTAGACTCATCATGAAAGTCTATTTCGATCTCATCTATTAACTTACTCTCAAAACATTTTCTCAAATACTCTCAAAACATTTTTGGAAATGGTTTTTACTTAGATAATCAATTTCATTCATCCAAAAATAATCATCATCTTTTCTCTCAGTTGTATACTTCATAGCCTTTAAAACATCAAAAGCAGTTTCATGGTCATTAATGTTCATAATTAACTTCCCTTTTTGCACATCTATCATAGCTGGTCCAGTAACAAAAAAAGGTCTCCCCAAAATAATGGGATATTCTTTATCTTCCTCCATATCAATACAATAAAGCCCTGTCGGCGTTATTTCGGGTTGGTTTGTGGGGTTGCTCGTAAGAAGCTATCGGTTGCTGGAATTGAAATCTCTTCGCCTGCTTCGGAAGGACATTGAAGTATGAAATTAAACTGACCCCATATTTTTCATAATTAAAAATGAAAGAGCACTGTACCTTAAATCCTGTATCTATCCCGAAGGATAAACACAAGAATTGAGGATAAGGCTCGATCAAATAAACTAAGGAAAGTATGACGTCCGTTTGGTTTGCGAAAACTTTGTATTTGGTAACAAGTTCCCCTATTTAATATAAAGGATTAAAGAGGGTTTATATTAAGTTGGGTTTGGACATGCTTCCTATAAGGGCAAGCCCCTATATTTAATTACATCTTAAATGATCAAAGCCACCTAAGAAGACTCTCGATAAAAATTAAAAAAAATTATCTTTAAGGAATTTCAAAGGGGAGGACTCTTCAGTGAAATCAGACTTAGAGGTGTGAAACGGGATTGGTTCAAATTTGGAACATTTTATTGTATAATCTAAAGGAAGAAGAACTAGGGGCTGTCATGGATCTAGAAGAAAACCTCGGTGACTTCCCAAACTATCCTAATGTTTGGCTTCAGTTTTGAGGAGAAATATTTAGGTGTTTCATCCTGCCAATTTTATTATTTAGGGCTTACATTCGTGTGAAACGATCACACAAATGGCCTGGAAGATGTGAGGATTTAGGTCGTGATAAACGACAACCTTGAAATCCTAAGACGAGTTAGGGCTTATATTGTATAACACGGTTGTATAAAGGCCTAAAGATGAGGTGAGGATTTACGTTGCATAAGCAAGCAACCTCAAAATCTTATGGCTTTGTTTTTTAAGTCTAAGGAAGGAAAATTGGTTTAGCTGGGGAAGACAAGTTTTGTTGTTGAAGATGGTCGTGCTGCCCACCATGCTAGCTCCAAGCTCCTGCCGCGACGAGTTTGAGTTATATAGTGTGTC
>NW_018164781.1:721990-723038 GCF_001263595.1 Phalaenopsis equestris | reverse complement strand
TTGAAATGTTGTGGGGGTGATTTATTATTTTTTTTTCTCATGCAGGTATGTAAATATAAGCATGAATAAAAGTGCAGAAGGAAAGTACAAGAAAGACTATAAAATGCTGTAAACTGTAAACGAGTACCGGGCGAGTCTTCTTGTTCCACCACCTGAAACTTTAAAATGCATGTTAAGGCAGTTTATGAAGAGCAGGAAAGGTTAAATTTTGATAATTTTCCTAACACTATGTCATATCTTGGTAAGTCCTTAAAAAGTTTAATTAAGGATGATTCCATTGAGCAAAGAATATTGAGTTTAATAGGCCTCTGAGGTATCCAACAAGTTAGGATGGGGAAGCAGGTCCATGCCTCCCTCTCACCAACTGGTGAAAAGCCTCAAGTCCATTTAAACTCATTATGTTACTTAATGGTTTATCCTGTAAATATCCTTATTACTCCGTGAACATTGATGTCTCAATTATCCCTAAGAAAGGGGTAATTATTATTTGTCATTCAATTTAAGAATTATGTGGGTGAAGACTCTTAAAGGGGCAAGTTAGTGTAATTTAAACACTTAGCCAAATTTTAATCCTAATTGGGCTTAGTGGTGTTTCAAGGATGTTTGATTTTGTTTATTTCTCTAATCTTTGTTTAATCAATTTTTGATTTAGCCTAATTCACCACTAAGCCCTTAGGGCCTAGGTGAGTGTCTTAATTAGTTTTGAAAAGGGTTAAGCTTTAAGTGGTCATGTTTCATAATTTGGATTTTATTTGAAAATTAAGATAGGGGTATTAAACTGATTAATTATTGGCTTCAAAAGTCATACCCCTAAGTCTAGGATCATTTAATTTTAATAAACTTCCAAATTTTAATAATTTAGAAATTTATTAGTCTTAATTAAGAAAGTGCAATTGGTTTCTACCAATTAACCACTTTGTGTTTCAAGCATCAAGTAAACTGATTAAGATCAGAGATTACCCATTCCCCTCCTTGACTTAAGCCTAAATGTTAATTAAGGAAAGATTTCCAAAATTACACATTTGCCCCTCACATTTGCCCACCTCAT
>NW_018164781.1:719699-721974 GCF_001263595.1 Phalaenopsis equestris | reverse complement strand
ACTTCATAATTTGTCAAATTCAATTCAAATGACTTTGAAATTTTTATCCTACCTCATTCATGGGCCAATTGAGACATCAGAGGAGGAAATGTGGGAAAAAAATATGATTTTTCAAAACTTAATTTAATTTATAGATTTATTTTCATGCAAAAAAAAGATTTTTCAAAGAAAATTCCTAACTTGACCAAGGTAAATTATAACCCCTTTAAATTTTTATTGGAGGTAGACCTAGACTAGAGGAGCCTTTGAGTCAAATTTCACAATTTTTTTGAATTCTCTGTGATTTATTAGAATTATTTTAAGTTCTGGGTTATTTAATAAAAATAAAATATTTTTAAGTGCTAAAAATTAAGTTTTATATTTTTGAAAATCTCCCCAAGGTCAGAAAACCCAGAGGAGCAAATTTTATGTTTTTCTAATTTTTCTTTGATTTACTGGAATTTTTATAGTGAAAAAAACTCATTCTTAGCCCTTTTTTTTAAAAAAAAATATATTTTTAAGCTTTGAAATTCAATATCTTTATTTAGAAAACTAAAAAAAAATATTCTAATTGTTCCTAAGTGATTAGGAAACAACTTAGAATATTTTCATCAGTTTTATTATTTTTATGATTTTTATGAATTTTTAATTATTTAAATATTTAGAATAGGCCAAAAATTCAGTTTTTATTTTAAATATCATTTTATTTTTAGAAAATACCCCTGATCACAAAGAACTAAAAAAATTAAGTTTCATAATTTTTTGAGTTATATTTTTATTTTTAAAAAATCATTTAAATGTTAAGAGTGGTATTTATATTCAAAAATCAATTTAAGTTATCAAATGAACTCAACATATTTTGAAACTTTTATGATGAGTTCTTTGGATAATAAATCACAATGGAGATAAAAAATCAAGTCATTTAAATTTTTATATTTTTCAAAATTAATTATCTTAGTGATTTAGGATTTAGAAAATTTAAGGATGTTTTAAATGACTTGACCCATGAAATTATTTTCAAAGATTTCTCTAGTCATGGTAGACCTTCCAAAATTTTTATGGGATTTAATAACCAATATGTAATTTCCATGATTATTTTAAAGAAATGATGTGAAATAACTTGAAAAATATGGATCTCTATATAGGAACCTACTCTAACTTTGGAAATATCAGAGAATATTCCCCCTTATAGAGGCTACAACATGTCAAAATTTTAAGCTAAGGTGACGTGTCAATATGCACGGAGAATCAAATGATTCCAAATAGTGTTTGATAATTTAAAAATATTTTATGCATCAAATGGACTTGAAAATTATTTCACATTATTCTCCTTTGTTCACTAAGCAAGAGAATATTTTTATTTTATTTTTGTGATTTTTCTACAAAAAGTTATGAATTTTCTAAGTTAAGGGTATTTAAATAAATAGAAAAAAACCTTATTTATCTATTTAAACAGCGCGTGCTGACTAGATCCTAGGCAGCTCTGAAGGCATGCGTGGCACGCTCTGGTTGGACACCGCTGTACACGTAGCTACTGACTCGACCCGCGGTTCATGTCCTGAAGTGCTGTCCGGCTCGATCTCCCCCGTCCATTTGATACACGCTTGATCGAACGGCTCCCCGTCATCATCCCCGATAGAATGATCTAGTGCCCGTCCACACTAAAACCTTAAGATCTCGACCTAGACTCAACCAAATACTTTGGGCTTGATCCTATGGACTTATCTAAGTGAGACAAACACATCCATACGACTAAGTAGCATGAAATCAAGCTTAAATATATGGAGAATCAAAATAAGCTCGGGAGGAGGAGGAGTTTTATACATTTGCTCTGAGAAGAGAGGTGCTCGGTACGTCCTTTGGGGTTCAAGAATGCTAGGGATTGAGTCCCTAGTCTTGGTGTCAAGCCTAGGTATGAGTTCGACCAAGCTCAATTTCAGGTGTTGGTCTAGAGCTATGGTAAAGGCTCTATGGAAGGGGGATCTGATGGGGATTTAGTTTCTTTTACTGCTGTGAAGGTATGGGTGAAGTTAATTTGATTTTGGTGGACTCTGGAGGTGTATTGGGTTTTGTCCTTGTTTTCGGCAGGGTTTTGAGCTTAAAATTGAGCTCCCACAATGGGAATGGGTGAGGGAAAATGGTTGGGATGCACTGAGGGGATCTTAGGGAAGCTCTGTGTGAAGTTTGGAGAGGCCTCTTTGAGAAAATTTTAGTACACCTCCCATGGTAGTACACCTCCCATGGTTATAAAAATGGCCATGGGGTAGCTCTCAGGGCATAAGTTTGGGTGCATTGT
>NW_018164781.1:718617-719669 GCF_001263595.1 Phalaenopsis equestris | reverse complement strand
GGGTGCTTAGGGGTGGAGGTCAGAGGAGCTCCATAGTTTGATTTGGATGAGCTGGCATCTAGGTTTGATTTGGGTGAGGTACCATGGGAGTGGCTCTCAATTTTGGGTTTTTTTGGCCACTAGTCTGGCCGGCCGACCAGGGGGAGGTGGCTAGGAGCTCAGGGAACCCAGAGGAATCCATCACAATAATTTAATGCAAATGTGCTTGGATTTTGCGAAGATATCTTAAGCATGTGCATTTTTGGAAATAAGATCCCTTAATTTGGGGGACCTTTGGTCCATGGGTTGATTTAGGTGATTTCATGGTGTTTGGGCTGGTCACTAAGTCCAACTAATGGTTGTGGTGGAGTTAATTTGGTGGGTTTAGGGTGGTTAGGCCACATTTAGTACATGGGTCCAAGTGGGTGCAAATGACCAAAACTTGGGTTTAGGTTAGGATAGACATGTCAATTGGTCCAATTTATTGTTTAATTTGGTGTATATGATCATAAGGAACAACTTTGGTGAAGGATGGAAGTGGTTTTGAGTCCAATTGAAGGGCCAATTTGAAGGAATTTTGAACTTTAATCAATTTGGTCATGTTGGGTTAGGCTTGGCTCTGGCTTGGGTTAGCCTTGGCTCTGGCTTGGGTTAGCCTTGAGCTAAGTCCCAATTGATTGTTGTAAATGGTCAATAGGGACCTCATGAATAGTTTCCAACATGAATTGGATGCCAATTTGGAGGTTAAGGCAATCAATTGGGTGAAATTTGGGGACTTAGCCAATTTGGGGCTAAATTTAGGAATTTTGGATTCAGGCCAAAATCAAAATGGATTTGAGACTTCACCAAGGTCAATTGATGGTTGATTTTGATGTATAGGAATTTATGTGTAGGATTGTTATGAAGAGTTTAGGATTCAAATTGGGGCGAATTTTCAATTTGGTGAGGTTCAAGTTGGTGGGATTAAGTCATAGGGCCAAAATTGGGGGTTTGACTTAGATCAAAATTACGCTCAAAACATGGGCCAATTAGGCTTGTATTTGGTTTAGTTTGGTCATATAAAAGGTGAATTT
>NW_018164781.1:716155-718574 GCF_001263595.1 Phalaenopsis equestris | reverse complement strand
AATGAAATTGGTGGATTGGAATTGGGGTCAATTGAGATCAACTTGGTGGACATTTGAGTTGGACTTGGGGAAATTTGGGTCTTTAAAGGGCAATTTGGGGATTTTGGTTAAAGATGGTTAGATTGGCCAAATTGGGTCATTGGAAATATTTGGGATTTATTGAGATTTTCTAGGAATTTTTCGAATTTTTGGAATTTTGGGTCCAAGAGGGGCATTTTGGTGATTAGGGGGTGTTTTAGGGGTAAAAGGCCAAGACGGGTATTTTGGTAGAGTTGAGGTACGAATCATCACCAATAAGGCATGGACCAAAGGAAACCCCATTTTGGGTCCTCTACATAGTGGTCTTAGCTTAACCATAGCCCTAGAGCTAGTAGGTTTAGCGGACCATCTACATGAGTATCCCAAAAGATCAAGGGATCCAGACTAGAAATTTGAGTTCATAGTTGTGAGTGATTGTGAGTACAGATAAGTTTAGTGAGTGCCTTAGCTCCAGACCAACACCCAAGGACAACCTTAAGGTCTAGCAATCCTAAGGGTGACTCATCTAGAGTTTCCCCCACAGTGACCCAACCTAGTAAGTATTTAGAGGTTGAGAGTTTTGGAATTTCTAGTGGTGAGAGTTCCATTTCTAGTTTTCTAGGAATAGTCAATAGGAAAGTCCTATGGCGAGACCCTAGGTTACTAAAGAGGAAAAATTAAACCTCAACAAAAAAATGAGGTCAAAAAAATGAGGTCAAAAATGAGGTCAACAAATGGACCCTCAATAGTTGTGGTGTGCTGGGCATGCGCACCGCGCATATTGGCGTTGACCGACAAGATCAAAAAAAACTAGTACAGACTCCTAAGTCAACAGACCCAGAAGTATGTGTAGAGTTGTGTGTGTGATTTGTTTCTATCGGGGAATTAGTAGGTGATCATTTGGTTGAAATCTAGGAGTAGGGACTCTCACTGGGGATCAGAGAGTGAACTTGGAGTTATGAAATTTCAAAATTTTCCAAAGGATGGGAGTCAACATGTAAGTGTTGACCCCGAGGTGGGACTTGAAATCCAAATATCAACTCGAAAAGAGAGAGAGTGAGAGAGAGAGAGTCGGAGTGTAAGGGCCGACCTCGAATGTAATGAATAAGAAATGTAGGACTTATTAGGAAATGAGAATTGAAATGTAGGTCAATTCTCAAAAGAGAGTGTCAGAATGTAAGGACCGACCTTGAATGTAAAGAATCAGAAATGTAGAATTGATTCAGAAACAAGAATTGAAATGTAGGTCAATTCGAAGATGTGAGAATTGAAATGTAGGTATCAGTTCGAAGATGAGAGAATTGAAATGTAGATATCAATTCCAAGGAGAGAGTCAAAATTTAGGTATCGACCTCGAAAGACAAGAATCAGAATTTAGGTATTGATTCGAAGATGTAAGAATTGGAATTTAAAAAGAGCTTGGGAAACGGGAATTGAAATGTAGGTCAATTCTCAAAAGAAGGTGTC
This sequence comes from Phalaenopsis equestris, assembly GCF_001263595.1. Taxonomy (NCBI): domain Eukaryota; kingdom Viridiplantae; phylum Streptophyta; class Magnoliopsida; order Asparagales; family Orchidaceae; genus Phalaenopsis; species Phalaenopsis equestris. The sequence continues at coordinate 717,089 of NW_018164781.1, read as the reverse complement.
GAAATGTAAGGACCGACCTCAAATGTAAAGAATCAGAAATGTATGACTGATTCGGAAATGAGAAAAGAGGGTGTCAGAATGTAAGGACCGACTTCAAATGTAAAGAATCAGAAATTTAGGACTGATTCGGAAACGAGAATGGAAATGTAGGTCAATTCTCAAAAGAAGGTGTCGAAATGTAAGGACCGACCTTAAACGTAAAGAATCAGAAATTTAGGGCTGATTCAGAAACGAGATATGAAATGTAGGTCAATTCTAAAAAGAAGGTGTCGAAATTTAAAAACCGACCTCAAACGTAAAGAATCAGAAATGTAGGACTGATTCGAAAATGAGGATTTTAGGTATCAGTTTTAAGGAGAGAGTCAAAATTTAAGTATCGATCTTGAAATGTGAGAATTGAAACGTAAATATCAATTCAAAGATGAAAGAATTGAAATGCAGGTATCAATTTAAAGATATGAGAATTGAAATGTAAGTATCAATTTAGAGATGTGAGAACTAAAATGTAGGTATCAATTCAATGATATGAGAACTGAAATGTAGGTATCAATTCAAAGATATGAGAATTTAAATGTAAGTATCAATTCAAAGACGTGAGAACTGAAATGTAGGTATCAATTCAAAGATATGAGAATTTAAATGTAAGTATCAATTCAAAGACGTGAGAACTGAAATGTAGGTATCAATTCAAAGATATGAGAATTTAAATGTAAGTATCAATTCAAAGACGTGAGAACTGAAATGTAGGTATCAATTCAAAGATATGAGAATTTAAATGTAAGTATCAATTCAAAGACGTGAGAACTGAAATGTAGGTATCAATTCAAAGATATGAGAATTGAAATGTAGGTATCAATTCAAAGATATGAGAATTAAAATCTAAGTATCAATTCAAAGATGTGAGAATTGAAATGTAAGTATCAATTCGAAGATA
>NW_018164781.1:710755-715016 GCF_001263595.1 Phalaenopsis equestris | reverse complement strand
TCAATGTGCGGAGGAATGCAGTCACCTTCTTCGTAAATGTTGATGATGCAACGGTTAGGAATGCAAGTGGCGGGTAGGATATTCCATTTGACAATTCTCTTTATCATCCACTTGATCATCGGTGGTAACCGATCCACTTGGTCGTTTCTGAGTATCTCAGGTGGATCCCCCTGTATGTCGTTTGTAAAATTGTAGCAACAGCCGCACTGGATGGTGATTCTTCCTTTCCCCAGCATCCATTTCTTTGGCTCGGAGTACGAGCTCAGAATACGTTCTTTCCATGAGAAGGCCCGCTTGACGTCTATCTCTTAAATCAAAGATGCAGTCCAGAATGCTTCTTTCATCAGTTTCAGAGAAAACCCTAATATATAGCTCCAAGCCTTCCAATAAGCCTTCCAATATGTTGATAAACATGTTGATAAACTTTCCGTGAACCTCTTCATAGAACTCAAATTCAGTTTTGTTTACCTTGCTTATTTTGTAGTATTCTACCATTCCGGGAGTTGGCAGTTTCCAGGGGCGTTCCTTCCTGATTTTCCTTTGTTCGAGCCTCGATAGGAATCCAAACCGGTGCTGGCCGATCCAGAATATGAGATTCAACCTCAAGCGGGTTGTATGATCCTGTGCTCCGCGGTGCGTGTTGATATGTCCCCAGTGGGACATACGACTAATTTGCCATGGAATCTGGAGTCTGAGACTCGTTGGTGCTTGCAGTGTATTCTTCTAAGGTACTGAAACGCTGTAGATGTAGATCATTACAGTCCGGGCATTCTACAAATGCGCCCGTGACTGATGTCCTGGCTGGTATCTCGACGTTGCATGTTGGGCAACCTCTGCACAAGATATCTGGGATAGGGGGCACATCTGATTTTGTTAAAAATCCTGACTCTTCATCTGTAGTGGGTAGGCTGGCAGAAGTTTCTCTCAAATTTGGATCATAGATATGTCCCTCAGGAATGGGGGGAAGAAAACCGCTCACGTTTCTTTGGCATTTGTGTTCCTTTCGCAGAAAGGCTCTCTGTTTCTTTCGTCTTGCATTTCTGCGTTGCATCCTGCGGAGTGGAGTATTTGGTAGTTGTTCATTGTGGGCAGCTATTAAGCCCCTTGCTGGAGTAGCTATCATGGAGGGCAGTCGGCTGGGCCCCTCCATCGGATCTTGTTCTGTTATCACGTTTTTTCCTTTACGTGACACATCATCTTGAGTGGTTACCCTCAACAGTGAAGGCAGTCCCTTCTTTTCTTCATTGCTGACTACGCTCATTAGAGGACCGTCATAGTCCATATCAATCTGGTTGAAATCCATGTCGAAATCTATGAAACCTCCTTGTGGCGCCATCTCTTCATTCAATGCAAGGTTCCAACAGTCCTAGAAGGTAAAGATCAGCCCCTGTCCTGACATTTTTCTGCAGACAATAGAAAGAAACGTTAGTGGGCCAAAGTTTGGCATGAACAAGAACAAAACAGAGTAATTATTAAAGTAAATTTTAGTTTGTTTTGATGAAAATGATTACTCATTTTATGTGTGAGTTTTGTTTTAATTTAATGGAATTTTGAAATCCAATAGTAGAAAAGAGAACGTGTGAAGTTCAAAATTTTTTTGAAAATTTTTATTATATATGAGATTAATTACAAAATTTGGACTCGGTCATAGACATATGGCCACATAGATAACTCTAAAATAATCAAGGTTTCAAAATTTCAAAGCCAACAGAGGCAAGCGGAGGCAGGCGACATAAGGCTGCATAATAGGTTTTCAGGTATCGTCCATTTATCGGTAACATGGGTCTTTCACCCCGGAAGTCCACTAACTGGTAGGCTCCTCCTATATAAACCTTCTCAACGATAAATGGTCCCTCTCAAGTTGGCTCAAATTTTCCTCGTATTTTTCAGCGAGCAAGAATAGGTCTTTTGAGCACAAGCACGAGGTCAACAATTTTGAATGTCCTTGGGCGGACCAATTTGTCATGGGCTTGTACCATCTTTGCCTGGTAGAGCTCCAAATGTTGATGTGCTTCAATCGTTTTCCCTCAAGACTTTCCAGTTCTTCAAGTCTGGGTTTTGCGCTTTCTTCCGTTGTGAGTTGGTTGACAACGGCGACTCTGAGAGAAGATGTATGGATTTCTAGCGGTAGCACAACCTCGGTCCCGTACAAGAGCATATAAGATGTGCACCGAGTGGGAGTCCTAAAAGTCATCCGGTAGGCCCACAAGGCTTCTAACAGTTTGTTATGCCAATCCCTTTTATTTTCATCCAGTTTTTTCTTCAAAATCTGTACCAGTGTCTTGTTGAAAGCTTCAGCCAGACCATTTGCTCTGGGATAGTAAATTGTAGAGTATCTCCAATGTATCCCACGTCTTCTGACAAAATTGTTGATCTTTGTGCTTTTGAAAGCTGTCCCATTGTCAGAGATTATCCTTAGCGGTACTCCAAAACGGTAGACGATTTGGCTCTTGAAAAATTGAAGGACGTGCTGTGTCGTAACCTCACTTAATTATACTGCCTCCGCCCATTTAGAGAAGTAATCTGTAGCGGCAAGTATGAATCTGTGCCCTTTAGAAGATGGAGGGTCTATTGGACCTATTATGTCTATGCCCCAACACGCGAACGACCACGAGGCAACGTTTGGGTGCAGCACATTTGGAGGCCGGTTTAAGACCACCCCATGCACCTGACATTGGTGACATCTTCTTGCGGTATCCATGCAATCAGACATCATTGCTGGCCAATAATATCTGAGTCTTTTGATCTACATTTTCATTTTTGGCCCCGACTGGTGAGCGCCATACAATCCGGCATGTACTTCATTGACAATATTTTGTGCCTCGGCTCTGCTCAAACACCGTAGCCCCATTTGGTCGAATGATCTTCTGTAGAGAACATTTCCTACGAGGGCGTAAGATATGGCCCTTCTTGTGATGTGGTGCGCCTCAGACTTGTCTTTTGGCAGCTTTCAAGTATGCAAATATTCTATTAATGGTTTGCGCCAATTTTTGTTGATGTCTCCAACTGCATTTATTGTTTCTTCTTTTCCAAACTTGTGTAGAGTTTCAAAGTCGCTTTGAGACAAGACTCGTCTTCCTTGCACCGTGACTTCGATGGAATCCACTGGGGGACATGCCATTTCCTTAGCAAGTTTTGCAAAAGCGTCGACATGAGCATTATCTCCCCGAGGAATCCGGTAGAAAGTCGCCTCAGGAATCTGCTCCAGAAGCTTCATCGTGTACAGATGGTATTCTGCTATATTCTGCTAATATTGTTTTCAGAATTCTGTGTTGTCCGGAGACTTGCTGGAAGACAAGTTGAGAGTAACCATAAATGGCAATGTTCGCTATATCCATTGAAATCGCCAACTTCAATCCGGTGATTAAAGCTTCATATTCTGCTTCATTGTTGGTAAATGGCTCCGTCAGGTGGTACGAAAACCTCAACATACACTTATCTGGCGTAAAAAAGATCAAACTGATCCCTGCCTTACCTGGTATAACTGTGCCTGATCCCTTGTCTTTTCTGGATGATGAAGCACCATCGAAGTAAATTTCCCACCGTTGCGCACTAGAAAATTCCATCTGTAATATATGCTCGTCCGGTAACTCGTCATTGAGAGAGGACCCAGTTGGCAGTGGGTGTGCAGCGAGAAAATCTGCTAAAATCTGTCCCTTGATAGCACGTATGGGCACAAAAGTTATATCAAATTGCAATAATAACATTGACCATCTCGCTAAACGTCCGGAGAGTGTTGGTCGGGTCATCAAATACTGCAATGGATTAACTTTTAACTTTACTTTTGAAATTAAGGTGATCTTATGAGAAAGCATGTAATGTCTAAGCTTTTGAGAGGTGAAAATTAGTGCCACACAATGCTTCTCAATAGTTGGATACCTTATCTTCGTCGGTATTAGACGACGACTCAAGTAGTAGAGAGCATTTTCTTTTCCCTCCTCACTGACTTGGGCTAAGAGGGCTCCAAGAGAGTCATCCAAAGCCACGGTATAAAGTATCAACGGTTTCCCTGGGATAGGGGCTGCCAAAACAAGAGGTGTCATTAAATATTTTTTAACGTCCTCAACGGCCCGCTGGCATTTCTCTTCCCAAATAAATTTGGTGTCCTTTTTAATTAATGCCCAAAAAGCCTGACATCTACCAAAGAGATTAGAAATAAAGCGTCTCAGATATGCCAACTTCCCCTGGAAGGAACGTAGCTGTTTCAAGATTTTAGGGGGAGGCATTTCCAAGATAGCATTTCCATTATCCGGGTCGATCT
>NW_018164781.1:710322-710687 GCF_001263595.1 Phalaenopsis equestris | reverse complement strand
GCGCACTTTAAGGGATTCATTTTAAGGTCATATTGTCGTAACCGTTCAAACACAATCCTCAAATCATACAAATGGTATATTTTCCATTTACTTTTGATGACCAGATCATCCACGTAGCATTCTACTTGATTGTGAATGAGGTCATCAAAAATCTTCATCATTGCACGCTGATACATCACTCCGACGTTCTTTAGGCCGAACGGAATCACTGTGTAGCAGAAGACTCCAATCAGCGCTCTGAAAGATGTAAGTGCTGCATCCTCGAGATCCATCTTGATTTGGTTATAACCCGACAATCCATCCATGAAGGAGAAAATTTCATGTGTTGAAGCAATATCAACCATCATATTTGGTATAGGTAGTGG
>NW_018164781.1:708647-710231 GCF_001263595.1 Phalaenopsis equestris | reverse complement strand
TTGGCTAACCACGTGGGGTACTGCTCTTCTTTAACAAAGTTGGCGTCTATTAATTTCTTTACCTCTGGCGATGACTTATTGTTCTATTCGAGGCACATTCTCCTGGGAGCTTGTTTTACTGGGGTTACATTCTTGTCCACCCCAAGTTTATGGACTGCAACCTCTGCTGACAGCCCTGGCATTTCATCGTAGCTTCATGTGAAGCAATCTTTGAATTCTGCTAATAGTTTGACCAGTTATGCAGACTCTTTGTCATCAAGTAGAGAACTTATAAATGTAGGTCGAGGTCGTTCTTCAGTCCCGAGGTTAATCTCTTTCAATTCATTCATATTGGATTTAATTTCTTCTGAAAATTCTGGCGGAGCATCGACTGGTTAGGGTTGATTAGTAGATTCATCATCGACATCGAGACAATCTTTTTCTGACTCACTAGTAACAACCATGAAAAATTCAGAATCATCGACTGGTCCAACTGTACCAAATCCGAGACCTTCTTTTGAATTGGTAGTTCATCTTTTAGTATTCCACAATTTTTCAAAGAGTAGAAATTTATCTTTTGGCATTTGTTTTGGTAAATGTCCCTGTTGAATTAACTTTTGAACACAAGGCGAGAAGTAACCAAAAGACAATTCCATTAATTCATTAGAATCAACATCCAAATTTACATGTTTTTCAAGCTCAGTAGAGGTAGAAGCACGGTAAAATTTGATCGGCTTTGAACCAACACTACGAACTTCCTTAACCTCTAAACTCTCGATCTTTTGAGTGAGAATCGGAGTGAGGGTCATAGTATCCACATAGTGGTTTATCCGATCATACATTGTTTCATATTCATTCCTTTATGTATCTTCTAGGGATATCTCGTACTGAGGCTTCTTCTATTTTGTCAGCATTACTTCATCTTCAGAACTGTCTTCATCACCAATGTTGATAGTTGGCCTAGTCCGTACAACAATTAAATTGATCTTTCCTCGTCCACGTCCCCAGCCTCGACCTCGGGTGCGTGAACTAGAAGAACCTCCACCAACTCGTTTTAAGGGAGTGGTAGAAGGTTGTTGAATCGGAGTTGTATGGCCTCCTTTTTATGATCCTTTTAAATCTTCATCTTTGTTTTTCAAAATCTCGCGCTAAATGACAGTCTTCTTTGGAGGCGCGTAGTAGGCAGCATCTTCATGGATACCAACTTCATGCACTAAAAATGCTTGTAGATCTCCCTTGATGCAATTTTCTTAACCGTCTTTCCGGTATTTAATGCACTGATGTAGGGATGATGGAACCATGTTATGCTCATGAATTTATGGTCGACCCAATAGAGCGTGCTCATGAACCACGGTCGACCCAATAGAGCGTTGAAAGAGGTCTCAGCTTTGATGATATGAAATTTAACAGTTGTTACAAGTTCTCCAACCTTCATAAGTAATGAAATTGATCCAAGGGCTCTTTCTCCCTTTTGGTTGAATCCTCTTAACATCATCTTATCGGGGATGAGCTTCTGAATGTCGAAATCCAAATATGCTAATGTCCGTAGACTCATCAAATTAAGAGATGCTCCAGGATCCACTAAAACTCTGGATAGCACAAATT
>NW_018164781.1:707894-708637 GCF_001263595.1 Phalaenopsis equestris | reverse complement strand
AAGCGGACGGTCGGCGGTACCGAGCAGCAAGTCTTCATCTGTGAAGGCTACCCCTGACTGTTCTCTCAACGAGCAAACTTCATCTGAGGATGTGCTAGCCAACTGAGCTAAGCAAATTTCTGGATCTAGGAAAGCTGTAACCAGAGATTCTCTCATCTCCTTTGACAGGATCAAAGCGTCGTAGATGCTTAGTCAGGCAGGCAACTTCCTAAGATGTGCTAATACGTTGTAGTCTACTTTGTATGATCCTCTGATTTTGTCTTGATTATGTGGTTCTTTCATTGGCGGAGGTGGGGGTACCTCTTTTCAAGTCATTATCTGTTTTACTTTGTCTGCTGGAGCTGTTCTTGGTGGTAACACCTTCCCACTTCTTAAGTTGACTTCTGTGACTTCTTCTTCTTGAGATATCATTATTGAATCTTCTGGTGTCTTTTCCTTTTCTTAGGAAAGATCTTAGTTGATGGCAATTGGTGAACCATGACGCTCGAGAGTTGGTTGTTCGTTATTGGTGCTGTCGTAAGTGATATCGTTGATGTCTTCTTTAGACTTGACAACAAGTTCATTGGACTCAAGTATGATTTGAGGATCATTTTGGGGATCGAGATCGCAACTAGCTTGATTATAATCAATCACGTTATTACCAGAAATAGTCAAAATATAGCCGAAATCACAACCATTATATTCATAAGACCCCAGAGGAACAAAAAGATAATCATACAAAGTCAAGGGTTCGAGGACTTTCT
>NW_018164781.1:703222-707119 GCF_001263595.1 Phalaenopsis equestris | reverse complement strand
AATACTCTGGATACCTTAGCCTTTTCATGTGGCTCCATGTGCTTCATTTCTTCTTGCAGACTGCTGGCTTTACTTAGTAGCTTCTCGAAGGATTTGATGGTGAGTTCCTTAAGCATGAAAGCTATTGGCCCATGAATGCTTTTGAGTAGATACTCAATTTCTTGATGTTCCTGTAGCTGAGGTTCACATTTCATGCTAAGGTTTCTCCACGTTAAAATATAGTCTGTCAAAGTTTCACTAGGCTTCTGCTTCTCCATCATGAGTTCTCCAATAGACACATGATGTTACGAGATGTTGCACTCCAGCAAATCTCTTTACAAACAACTATTCTAATTCAGAGAATGTCTTCACTGATCTGCTGGGCAACTCGACTTACGAATGAAATGTTATCCTAGATAAAATATTGATAAACTAATGAAAAAGCAAAGCTTCATTACCTCGAGTATTGCCACAACTGGCTTGAAAATGCGCTATATGATGTCAGGGATTTCCATTCCTGTCAAATATCTTAAAGTTTAGGTGACACAAAACCCTCTAGGTAGGGCACGACATCGACCACATACGAGTAAGGTCTACCCTTTAAAATTGATGCACCGCCCTTGGATTGGGCTAAGGCATCCCGTACTTGTTCAACCATTTGCTTGAACTCTTTTTCTGGCATGGCACCTAACGGAGAATCCTTCTTTGGTTGTTCATCTTTATCTGTCAAAGTAACCTCCCTTCTTTCATCTGTGATGTGTATGATTTATGGCTGATTAATCTCTAGAGAAGCCAATCTTGGTGCTTGTGATTGCCTCTGAATGGTGGCCATGACGGTCATAGCTGCAGTCATCTCTTCTATTCTTTTCTCCAATAGAACAACTTGCTCATTCCTGAGGAGGATAACCCTACGTAGCTCATGTACAACGTTCTCTTCAGTGTGAGGTTGAGCCTCGCGCGCAAATGTGGTAGATCTGGTTTTGATCACATGGATATCCATGAAATCTTCCTCCAAGTAATCATTGTAATCAAACTCTTCATTGTCACTATTGACGGAAACTCTTGTGTTCTCGAGCCAACTCAGAAATCTCGATCTTGAGTTTCTCGACTTTTTCCTGACTCCTTGATTCCTTGATTGCTTTAAGATCTGGAGGACCTTGATGGAGATCCTCAACCTGTTCTTCCATCTCGCTAGCTATTATCACGACGATGTTAGATATTTCAGGCATTGATTTTAATTCCTGTCCTATAGGCTCACTGAACTGTATCGGTGCAGCGACCCTGGGGACCTCTTCAATGATGATGCCTCAGGGCGGGACGTCTCAGTAGAGACATCGGTATGTCGAGGGAAGGTATGCTCCTCGTGGTGTAGACCGGCTATAGTGTCAGGTGATCGTCTTGTCATTCTTTTCATGATTGCAGGAATGACGGGTAAGCTCCTCATACCCAGTCTTGACTTAATCGGTCGGCGAACTGCGGTCCTGGTGGTGGTATGGTCGGTGGTGACTATAGCAGTATGAACTTGGTTTCCCAAACGGAGCCAGACGGGAACACGGGTATGTGACTTTACAGTCGACTTATGAGATTTTCTAGCGGACTTAACATCCTTCAAAATTTCATTTATCATATGAGGGGAAATTGCATGTCTCACTCGTTTAAGTAATTCACTTACAGGACATCCTTCTTTAGTGGCAAGCCTTCTTAAGACTGCACTAACTCGGGTGATGGGGCTGAATTTCTTTCCCTTCTCCCCATACTCACCATGTCCATGAAGTGATCGTAATGCGGCAGCAATCTTCCGGATACTCTCATATCCATCAGTACCTGTTAAAGGATGGAATCTACTCCCTCGTAGGAGTGGGTAAATTTCTGGTAACATTTCTTTAGCTTGAAGAGGCTTCTCCTCATCAGGTGTGCTCTCAGGAGTCTGCGCTTTGATGGCCCTCCGAACTCTTCTATTGTGGTTCCTCCTTTGAGTTCAGGTGAGTGGTACTATCCTTGATCTTGACCCGATCTCAAACACGGGTGGCGGAACAGTTAATCCTTCAGCCGAATCTTTGACAATCATCACTCAATCATCACTTCCTTCCCCTTAGCAGCAGCAGGGAGAGCAAATTTGGCGGATGTCGTGACGGCAGTAGTATTAGCCTTCTTACCGGTAGGGAAGTCTTGAAGGCAGTTCAAACTGAATTCTGCAGATGGCTCTTGAACTTCTGGGGCAGCGATCTTCATTACCACGAACGGGGCTTTCCCGAGGATAACCTCGAGGTCTTCAAATCCAGCTCCAAACTTGATGGTGGGAGCGACATTACGGGCATTGCGGTCCGTTGGCAGGTTGCAGGAAAAGGTCAGCGTTGGGTAGTCCATCACAGCGGGCTTTAAAACAGAAAGTTTTAGGGTTAGCTATATGGCCAAAAACCTTGTAATCTTTAGTGCAAGCACTGAAAGTAGAGGTTAATACCTAGACCGGGCGGGTCTTAATTTAAAGGTAATTTTAATATCTTTGTTTTAAAAAGGTGTAAGATTTAATTAATATTTTAAAGTTCGTGCAGCACAACACTATTAATTAATATTTTAATAGGGTTTATATTAAGCTGGGTTCAGACATGCTTCCTATAAGGGCAACCCCTATAGTTTATAGTTAAGTTAATTACATCTTAAATGACCAAAGCCACCTAAGAAGACTCTCGATAAAAATTAAGAAATATTATCTTAAAATAATTTCAAAGGGTAGGACTCTTCAACAAAATCGGACATAGAGGTGTGCAAGGGGATTGGTTTGATTCAAATTTGGAACATTTTATTGTAGAATCCAAAGGAAGAAGAACTAGGGGATGTCATGGATCCAAAAAAGAACCACGGTGACTTCCCAAGCTATCCTAATGTTCACACTTCATTTAAGATACCTCTTAAATAAGTTTCTCTTTAATCTAAATAAAAAAATGTTATTTAAGTTAGGGCTTTTTATTAGTTAGGGCTTACATTCGTGTGAAATGATCACACAAATAGCCTGGAAAATGTGAGGATTTAGGCCGTGACAAACGACAGTCTCGGAATCCTAAGACGAGTTAGGGCTTATATTATATAACAGGACTATGCAAAGGCCTAAAGATAAGGTGAGGATTTATATTGCATAAGCAAGCAACCTCTAAGTCTTATGACTTTGTTGTTTAAGTCCAAGGAAAGAAGATTGGTTTAGCTGGGGAAGAAAGATTTTGCTGTTGAAGATGGTCGTGCTGCCCACCAAGCTAGCTCCAAGCTCCTTGTCGCAACGAGTTTGAGTTATCTAGTGTGTCAACTTATAATATCAAATCAGGTGGCCCTATGATTGAAGTTCTTTAAATTTTATGAGGGCCTATTAAAGTTGATTAGAGCGACACTGGTTAGGATCCTACGGTTCCCTCGTTCTGGCATCACTATTTTCTATTAGATTCACTTAGTCCAAATGAACTTATCAAACCCAACTTAATGAATTCCATAATTTCATTTAAACCGTGGGAAGTCTCGTTAGCAACCGTAGGTTACCTCCTTTGAGGTATTCCCGATCATCCGATAGAGACGTCGTAATTTAGTTTAAGTTGTAGTTTTATGTGATGTTTGTGATTAAATTTTGAGTTGTTTTATATTTTTAATGTTGTGGCGGTGTATTTTATCTTGGTTGAATTTTAATTTTTTTATTTGGGTTATGGTTATGGTTAACATGCAAGTTTATGTAGGTAAATGCAAGCATGAAACATGTAAGGAAGAGGCAGAAGAAAAATGGTACTATAAACTGTAAAGGCGTACCCGACGAGTCTTCTCGTTCCACCACCTGAAACTTTAAAATGCATGTTAAGGCAGTTTATGAAGAGCAGGAAAGATAAAATTTTGGTAATTTTCCTAACCCTATGTCATATCTTGGTAAGTCCTTAAAAAGTT
>NW_018164781.1:683789-703181 GCF_001263595.1 Phalaenopsis equestris | reverse complement strand
AAGAATATTAAGTTTAATAGGCCTCTGAGGTATCCAACAAGTTAGGAGGGGGAAGCAGGTCCATGCTAACTGGTGAAAAGCCTGTGAAAAGCCTCAAGTCCATTCAAACTTATTATCTTACTTAATGGTTCATCCTATAAATATCCTTATTACTCGGTGAACATTGATGTCTCAATTATCCCTAAGAAAGGGGTAACTATAATTTGTCATTCAATTTAAGAATTATGTGGGTGAAGACCCTTAAAGGGGCAAGTAAATGTAATTTGAACACTTAGCCAAATTTTAATCGTAATTGGGCTTAGTGGTGTTTCAAGGATGTTTGATTTTGTTTATTTCTCTAATTTTTGTTTAAGCAATTTTTGATTTAGCCTAAGTCACCACTAAGCCCTTAGGGCCTATGTGAGTATCTTAATTAGTTTTGAAAAAGGTTAAGCTTTAAGTGATCAATATTCATAATTTAGATTTTATTTAAAAATCAAGATAGAGGTATTAAATTGATTAATTATTGGCTTCAAAAGTCAGACCCCTAAGTTTAGGATCATTTAATTTTAATAAACTTCCAAATTTTAATAATTTAGAAATTTATTAATCTTAATTAAGAAAGTGCAATTGGTTTCTACCAATTAAGCCCTTTGTGTTTCAAGCATCAAATAAATTGATTAAGATCAGAGGTTACCCATTCCCCCTTGACTTAAGCCTAAAGTTTAATTAAGGCAACATTTCCAAAATTACACATTTGCTAATAAGGCTCAAACAGCTCATAATTTGTCAAATTCAATTCAAATGACTTTGAAATGTTTATCCTACCTCACTCATGGGTTAATTGAGACATCAGAGGAGGAAATGTGATTTTTCAAAATTTAATTTAATTAATATATTTATTTTCATGTAAAAATAGGATTTTTTCAAAGAAAATTCCTAACTTGACCAAGGTAAGTTATAATCCCTTGACATTTTTACTTGAGGTAGACCTAGACCAGAGGAGCCTTTGGGTCATATTTTACAATTTTTTGAATTCTCTGTGATTTATTAGAATTGTTTTAAGTTCTGGCTTATTTAATAAAAATAAAATATTTTAAGTGGTGAAAGTTAAGTTTTATATTTTTGAAAAATCTCCCCAAGGTCAAAAAACTCAGAGGAGCAAATTTTATATTTTTCTAATTTTTCTTTAATTTACTGGAATTTTTATAGTGAAAAAACTCGATTTTAGCCTTTTTTAAAAAAAATTATTTCAAGTTTTGAAATACAATATCTTTATTTAGAAAACCATAAAAAATATTCTAATTATTCCTAAGAGATTAGGAAATAAGTTAGAACATTTCCATGAGTTTTATTATTTTTAAGATTTTTATGAATTTTTAATTATTTAAATATTTAGAATAGGCCAAAAAATTAATTTTTAATTTTAAATATCACTTTATTTTTAGAAAATACCCTTGATCACAGAGAACTCAAAAAAACTAAGTTTCTTAATTTTTTGAGTTATATTTTGATTTTTAAAAAATCATTTAAATGTTATGAGTGGTATTCATTTTTAAAAATCATTTTAAGCTATCAAATGAACTCAAAATATTTTGAAACTTTTATGATGAGTTCTCTGGATCATAAATATCAGTGGAGAATAAAAATCAAGTCATTTAAATTTTTATATTTTTCAAAATTTTTTATCATAGTGATTTAGTATTTGGAAAATTTAAGGATTTTTTAAATGACTTGACCCATAAAATTATTTTCTAAGGTTTCTCTGGTCATGGTAGACCTTCTAAAATTTTCTTGGGATTTAGTAACCAATATGCTAATTTCTATGATTATTTTAAGGAAATGATGTGAAATAACTTGAAAAATATGGATCTCAATATAGGAACCCCCTTTGACTTTGGAAAAATCAAAAAATATTCCCCCTTATAGAGGCTACAACATGTCAAAATTTCAAGCTAAGGTGATGTGTCAATATGCATGGAGAAACAAATGATTCCAAATAGTGTTTGATTAATAAAAAATATTTTATGCGTCAAATGGACTTGAAAATTATTCCACATTATTCTCCTCTGTTCACTGAGCAAGAGGGTATTTTTATTTTATTTTTGTAATTTTTCTACACAAAGTTATGACCGCCGTCCACGTAGCTGTTGACTCGGCCCGCAGTTCACGTCCTGAAGCGTTGTCCAGCTCGATCTCCTCCATCCATATGTCCATTTGATACACGGTTGATCGAACGGATCCCCATCATCGTCCCCGATAGAATGATCTCGTGCCCGTCCACACTAAAACCTTAAGATCTCGGCCTAGTCTCAACCAAATCACTTCGGGCTTGATCCTATGGAGTCGTCTAAGTGAGACGAAAACATCCATACAGCTAAGGTACCATGAAATCAAGCTTAAATAAATGGAGAATCAAAATAAGCTCGGGAGGAGGAGGAGTTTTATACCTTTGCTCTAAGAAGGGAGGCTTCAATCAGAGGTGCTCGGCACGTTCGTTGGGGTCCAAGAAGGATAGGGATTGAGTCCCTCGTCTTGGTGTAAAGCCTAGGTATGAATTCGACCAAGCTCGAATTCAGGTGTTGGTCGAGAGCTATGGTAGAGGCCTTGTGGAAGGGGGATCTGTTGGGGATTTAGTTTCTTCACTGCTGTGAAGGTGTGGGTGAAGTTAGTTTGAGTTTGGTGGACTGTGGAGGTGTATTGGGTTCTATCCTGGTTTCCAGCAGGGTTTCGAGCTCAAAATTGAGCTTCGACAATGGGAATGGGCGAGGGAAAATGGTTGGGATGCACTGAGGGAATCTTAAGGAAGCTCTGTGTGAAGTTTGGAGAGGCCTCTCTGAGAAAATTTCAACACACCTCCCATGGCCATGGGAGGTGAGTTTTTATAAAAATGGCCATGGGGTGGCTCTCAGGGAATAAGTTTGGGTGCATTGTGGTGCTTAGGTGGAGGGCAGAGGAGCTCCATGGTTTGATTTGGATGAGCTGGCCTCTAGGTTTGATTTAGGTGAGGTACCATGGGAGTGACTCTCTGTTTTTAGGTTTTTTCGGCCACTAGGCTGGCCTACCGGCCAGGGGGAAGTGGCAAGGAGCTCAAGGAACCCAGAGGAATCCATCACAGCAATTTCATGCAAATGTGCTTGGATTTGGCAAAGATATCTTAAGCATGTGCATTTTTGGAAATAAGATCCCTTAATTTGGGGGACCTTTGGTCCATGGCTTGATTTAGGTGATTTCATGGTGTTTGGACTGGTCACTAAGTCCAACTAATGGCTGTGGTGGAGTTAATTTGGTAGCTTTAGGGTGGTTAGTCCACATTTAGTGCATGGGTCCAAGTGGGTGTAAATGACCACAATTTGGGTTTGGGCTAGGCTAGCCATGTTAATTGGCCCAAATAGTAAATTAATCCAATTTATTGTTTTATTTGGTGTATATGATCATAAGGAACAACTTTGGTGAAGGATGGAAGTGGTTTTGAGTCCAATTGAAGGGCTAATTTGAAGGAATTTTGAACTTTAATTAGTTTGGTCTGGTTGGGTTAGGCTTGGGTCTAGCTTGGGTTAGCTTTGGGCTAGGTTCTAATTTATTATTGTAAATGGTCAATAGGGACCTCATGAAGAGTTTCCAACATGAATTGGATGCCAATTTGGAGGATAAGGCAATCAATTGGGTGAAATTTGGGGACTTAGCCAATTTGGGGCTAAATTTGGGAATTTTGGATTTAGGCCAAAGTCAAATGGATTTGAGACTTAACCAAGGCCAATTGATGGTTTATTTTGATGTATAGGAATGTTATAAAGATTTTTCAACATTAATTGAGGCAATTGACTAGGCTATGGGTTCAATTTGGTGAGATTAGGTCATATGGTCAAAATTGGGGTTTTGACTCAAATCAAAATTGGGCTCAAATCATGGACCAATTGAACTTGTATTTGGTTTATTTTGGTCCTATCAATAGTTAATTTTAGTTTAGGATTGGAATTGGGGTCAATTGAGATCAAATTGGTGGACATTTGAGTTGGATTTGGGGAAATTTGGGTCTTTAAAAGGCAATTTGGGGATTTTGGTTAAAGATGGTCAAATTGGCCAAATTGAGCCAAATTGGGTTATGTGGTAGTTGAGAGAAATGAAATTGGGATTATTTGGGATTTATTGGGATTTTCTGGTAATTTTTGGAATTTTCAGGATTTTTTGCCCAAGAGGGGTATTTTCGTAATTTGGCGGTGTTTTAGGGGTAAAAGCCAAGCTGGGTATTTTGGTAGAGTTGAGGTACCAATCTTCACCAATGAGCCATGGACCAATGGAAAATCCATTTTGGGTCATCTACATAGTGGTCTTAGCTAAACCATAGCCCTAAGGCTAATAGGTTTAGGGGGCCATCTACATGAGTATCCCAAAAGATCAGGGGATCTAGGCTAGAAATTTGAGTTCATGGTTGTGAGTGAATGTGGGTGTAGAAAAGTGTATTGAGTGCCTTAGCTCCAGAACAACACCCAAATTCAGCCTTAAGGTCTAGCAATCCTAAGGGTGACTCATCTTGAGTTTTCCCTACTGTGACCCCACCTACTAATTATTTAGAGGTTAGGACCAATATGTGGAACTTTGAGTTGAGAAGAGAAGGGTTTGGAATTTCTAGTGGTGAGGGTTCCATTTCTAGTTTTCTAGGAATAGTCAATAGGAAAAGTCATATGGCTAGACCCTAGGCTACTAAAGAGGAAAAACTAAACCTCAACAAAAAATGAGGTCAACAACAGACATCAGCGAGGGGGCTGGGGACTTCACTATTTGGTTCAATACAGGAACGGCCCTTTTGGATAAATGATAGATAGATCAGCTAATTGAAGGGTTATAGTAGTGGGAGAAATATCGTCTAAAATTATCCTTTTAAATATATATAGAGGCATCACATTAATGTTGGATCCTAAATAACGTAAAGCTTTTCCACATAATCTTTCTCCAAATACACAAGGAATTGTTAAGCTAGAAGGATCTTTAAGTTTCTCAATATGCTTTTTCTGAAATATAGCGTTGCACTCCTCACTTAGTGCAACTATCTCGTACTCCCCAAATTTCCTTTTCTTTTTTAATATCTCCTTCATAAATTTTGCATAACTTGGCATTTATTCCAAAGCTTCAGTGAAAGGTATATTTATCGTGAACTTCTAAAGTACGGCCATGAATTTTGAAAATTGTTAATCCAACTCATGTGTCTAAATCTTTGAGGAAATGGAGGTGGTGGTATTTCTAAATTGACTTTAGTTGTAGATATTGATTTTTCTAGATCCTTAGAAACATGTTCTTCGGGTCTTTTACTTTTCTTTATTTCTCTCACAACTCCTTTCTCTTTTCTGACCACATCCTTTATTTCTCTTCCACTTCTTAGTTGGACAACTTCTATCTGTTCATCATTTTTTCTCTTTAGGGTTTATCTCAGTGTTGCTAGGAAGTGTGCCTTGTGGTCTATTGCAAAGTAAATTAGCAATTTGTCCAAGTTGATTCTCTATGTTTTTAATCACAGCATTTTGACTTTGCAACTGGTTTCCCATTTGCAATACCACTTCTTCTGTAGATAACTTCTTATCCTTAAATTGTTGATCATTGTTAGAGTACAGTGAAGATGAAGGTCTATAATTTGTGTTTCTCTAATTATTCCAACTTCCATTAGGATTTGCATGATTATTTTCACATTGTTGGTTCCACCCCAAGTAGTGTGATACCAGTTAAAATTAGGATGGTTCTTCTAACCTGGGTTGTAAAAGTTAGAATACAAGTTATTTATGATATTTAAAGTTTTTTATGATAAGTTAGAATCAATCATATGCCCTAATGAACTTTCCTCACTTACTGGAGTAAATTGAGGCTGGTTGATTCCAAATTAGTCCAACTTTCTTGATATTGCAGCAACCTGATATGCAAAAATTTTAATAGCATCTGTATCATGAACACTGGCTATATTTTTAGGATTTACCCTTGGAGGAGGCCAATTCCATTGAAACTCATTTGTAGCCATTATTTCAATTAACGCATTTTCATCATCAAATGATTTTGACATTAATGATCCACCAGTGGCAGCGTCAATTATAAACCTAAGGGATTCTACTAACCCATTATAAAAAGTCTGACTGAATGATTAACTGGGTAGAGCATGGTGTGGACACTTTCTTAGGAGTTCCTTAAATCTTTCCCATGCTTCGTATATTGATTACCCTTCATACTGACAAAATGAGATAATATCGTTTCTAAGTTTAGAAGTCATTGAATGTGGAAAATAATTAGCTAGGAATTTCTGAGTTAACTCTTCTTAATTTTTAATAGAGCTAGGTGCTAATGAGTATAACCACATTTTAGCCTTATCCCATAGTGAGAAAAAAAAAGCTTTAGTCTAGCAACACCATCTGCCATGTCGTTATAACGAAATGTAGCACAAAGTTTTAGAAAACTAGATAAGTGTAAATAGGGATCTTTCGAAGGATTTCCCCCAAACTGATTGTTCTGCACCAATTGGATAATATCTGGATTTACTTCAATTGAGTCAGCTTCTATGACAGCGGTTTATATATTTGAGTGAATTTCATCTATCGTAGGATTTATATAATCCCTCAAAGATTTATGATGATTTTCTAAGTTATTATTTTGAATGTTTTTCATTTTCATTTCTAGTTCTTCAAGTTCTTTCTATTTTTTAATTTTTTTTCTTTTTTCTTACTTAGGATCATAAGGCACAAGTCCTGAGGATCCTTTATTTTGCATACACAACACAACAAACAATATATTAACAATTAAATGAATAAAATAAAAAATATATTCAACACAATAAAAGATTTTCACAAACACCTTGTTTTTGACTCAAACAATTTTTCACACAAAAATAGTTTTTACGACACTACAGTTTTGCAAGTCTAAGTCTAATTACTTCAACTAAAATTCTCCTAAAGTTCTTACTGAATCTTCCCCGACAACGACACGAAAAACTTGATGCGACTTTTTTATATGCTTAATTTTATGTATTCTATATAGTCATAATAATATAAATGCAAGTATACGTACCATTCAAGTAATATAGAAATTTCTGATTAAACCCCATTATTGATCCCATGAGGAAGCGAGGAAAGATGTCCTCAGTCAAATTCTAGTTTACTACTTTTAGTCCTTAGTTTTGAATGTCGGTTAAAATGGTGTTTTATCTAGCAACTACTCCTAAATGCCAATTTTAAATTAAGGATAGTAACTATTCCTAAATGTAAATATTAAATTTTAAAGATAACCCTTTCTGGATGAATTGGTTTAGAGAAATCTAAGATGTTAAAAACTACTATTCTTATGTAGTGAATTAGATAATGTAAACGAATGAGATACCGAATGAGATACATTAAATAAATAGGAGTAATTTTAATTCTCTACCCTGATAGTAGCAATTTTAATTTTCTACCCTATTCCATTGTTAGAGAAAATCATTGGATAATCTCAAGTTTAGTCCCTAAATCTGTTGCTAGGCTAAGAGTATACTGGCTCCCACTCCAGAGCTCCCACTTCCCTTCCCCTGAAGGCTAACTCTTGCTTTAGTTCTTTAAACACTAAGACAAAATTAAATTAGGGATTTTAGTCTGGGATTTTAGTCTGTCACCCTAAAATCTCTAATTATACACCCATCAAAGTATATTTCTCAATTTATTTGCATCCAACCCCCATGAACTTCACCATCTTCGTAGAATTGAATGTGATTGTCACTTTGTTGTAGAACTCATACTCCATTTCCCGGATCATATGTAATGCAATTACAATAAATTTTAACACAACAACATGCCTTTATTATAATGTAAATGAAGTGCAAGTAAAAAGCAACACATTTATAATTAAAACTTTTTCAAGCATGCATCCCAAAATTCAAAGCATGAATCCTACTCATTATAAAAGAAAAGTAAAAGAAAAATAATGGCATAATTCTCTCATGCCACTATTTCATAAGAAGAAGAAAGAGTGAGAGAAAGAAATCATAAAGCATGAAGAAAACACAACGAAAAGTTCATTACACCAAAGAAAATCTATTGGATAAGAGTTTAAAAAATCATAAGATAATGAAGAACACAATACTTAGCTTTTTCCCCTTGAAAGAAAGATGAACATCTCTCCCAAAATGTCTCCCGCTGATCCATGCAATGCTAGAGCATTCCCTTACAAATTCTCTCAAAATCTCCTCACCAATCTCTACAAAAAGGTAGAAATCTATATTTCTACTTCTATTCTAAGATCACTAAATATTCTCCACATTTTCTCATTCACACACACCCTCTTTTTTAAAGAGACACAAATTCCCTCCTTTTTTCTAAGAGATAAATCTATTCATCCAAAAGACATGTCTCTTCATTTAAGAGCCTTATTCAAGTGTATAGATTCATTGAATTGCTTCATGGGGTTTTTGAATCACTTAGAAGCCATCTAGAACATCAAAAACTGCCAAAAATCAATCCATGACCGTCCCGGACGCCGCCGGGCGCACTCCGGACGCCGTCGGTGCAATTTTAGGCATTGTCGGCGTTGTTTTGTCATCGTTTTTCTGCTCTTCAGTGCTGTCGGCGCTGGCTCTGGCACTGCTGGTGCCCATCCTACTTAGCTTCATCATTTTGCTTCGTTTGACTCCATTTTAGCTCTGTTTCACCCCATTTCACTTGCATTGCGTTCCTAACAGACAGACCTACAAAATAAGCATAAAAACAACCTTTCTTTAAAGTGTAATTTCATTCAAAAATGTGTGAGAAGTGTAAAAGAGATTAAGCATAGAAAGACATATTGAAATGTGTCAGGATAAAATTTTCTTAAAAGTGTCAGGATAAAATTTTCTTTCTTGCTTGTTTTTGCTCCAAATTACATCATTTTTGCTTCTTTTTCTCCAAAACTCCATTTCTGTACCTGAAACCAAAAATATAGAAAATACATTCCTTTAAAGTGCAATATCATTGAAAATCACCAAATATACGCATTAAAAGAATAAGAAAAATTGCACATTTCTTAGGTGTATCAGACACCAAAACACTTTTGCACATTTTTCTTCTTTTACTCCCAATTTGATACTTTTTCATTCCTTTAAGCATTTTTCCCCTTTTTACCTGTAGTTGAAAGAAAAACACAAAAATACCTTCTATTAAAGTGCAATATCTCAAAAATAGGAATAAAAATGTGTCTAAAATCACATATTTTAGGCGTATCAAGATCCCCCAAACTTAAAATGTTATTTGTCCTTAGGTGACACTTCAATCTTTAAACACTAAATATGTATGATATGTATATGAGTTTCTTTAGGAGTTACAAAAATTTAGATTTAGAAATATAGTAGTCCAACTTAGAAAAAATATTCAATAAATGAGACTAAATTAAAGTTTAGAAATTTTTACTATTAAGAAAGATGAAAAGATAAGTTCCTATCTGATTTAGAAATATTGTAAGTCTTCCAAAGTTAGAATTTAGTTTTTTTATTATCTCCACTTAAAAATTTTTATTAAGAATAATTTTACTTACAATATTATATCTATAAGCTTAAAATTTTCTCAAGTCTTATACTTTAAAAAGATCAAATGTAGAACCAATTTTGATTAGGCTCTAATCCTCACGCTTCTCCTCCCTCACATTTTCTTCTTCTTCTTCTTTTTTTATTTTTTTTTCCATTTCTTTTTCTTTTATTTTTATTTTGCTTTTCTTTTTCTTTTCTTAGGCAAGGACTACTATATATGGATAGACCTTTAATAAATTTTAATTCTACTTTTCTTTTCCTAAAGCAAAGTCTTGATACAAAACTTTTACTTATAAATATAATAATAGCTTTGAAAGTTATCTTTAATAAAAAAAATTTAAGTATTAAAAATAAAATTCTGAATTTCTAAAATTTTCAAAAATACAATATTTCTTACTAAAGATAGTTACTTTTATTAATCATTTTCTACACTAAAAACTTTTAACTTAAATTTGTTCTACAAAACTCAAAATTTCAACTAAATTTTCTTACTCATTTTTAAAATCAAATTTTACTTCCCTAATATAACTTCATATACATGATCAAATTTTCTTTTCAAATCAAATTCACTTGTACTTCATTTAAGAACAAATAAAATTCAAGTTTTAAAGATTTTTTTCATCCCCCCCAAACTTAAATTTTTAATAGATTAAATAATCTAGCATCAAATATATATAAGCAGGAATGGAATGAAAATTAAAATAACTGCTAACATGAATTTTTGTATCCTAATGATACAAGTATAAAACTAAAAATAGGAGTAAAATTAATTTTGATCAAATTTTCTAATATTTTCAGCATGTAGAGATTCAATAGACTTCTAAACAGTGAGTATAAATATAAAAGCAAACTAACACACTAATGCTCTGCAAAATGCTCTAAAGTTTGTACCCTATCAGCGGTAAAAATTAATATTATCCATCATCCTCTGTAATAATTGATCTTGGGTCTCAATAGACTCACCTCTAGATGTAGAAGCACGTGAGGTAGATGGTCTAGATGAAGAAGTAGCAGAGTAGAGCAGATGTCTCCATTCCATAACTCCTATAAAATCCTCCTCTCCAGCCAAAAATAGAATGCTCAGAATAAGTCTTCACATTCACCTTAGTGATGAGCTTTAGAGGTAACAGCACTTCCTCCCAGCTATAATATTTAACTCTAGCCTACTCACACAAAGAAAAGATCAAGGAAGCAAATCCCAAACCTGCAGTAGTAACAGAAGTGGCAGAAATGATGTTAGTCTGACAAATCAAAGCTCCTATGTTGATGGCTTTCCTTCCTGGATACAATAATTTAATGTTGCTCTCTCTCTGGTCACTTCACTGAGATGATTTTTTGGTAGCAGACGAGCGAAAATAAAATAGTTCCAGGCCTTTGAAGGTGCACATAACTTTAAAGTTGGGAAGTTGACTCTCATCTCATTAGTGATCTTCCAAAGTCCTCTAGCAATAGTCAAGTAAGAAATAATCTCATCTAACTCCACTTCAGTTGGACTATAATTTGCATAAAAACAAAACATATCAGGTGGTAGATGATAAAATAAGTTGATAACCTCCGGTAAAAAAGGTACCAACTTTCCTCGAACCATGAATCTATTGTCTTCAGCCTCAGGGAGGTTTACATAGAACTCCCTAACAACAAAAATAACCACCACAGTAGAGAAATAGTAGAATCATTACCACTATTGGCAAACGATCAAATCCTCTACGTCTCCACCTGGATTCCTAAAACACTGCTCTTGAATAAGTTTCTATGACTGCAAAACATCACTGTACTGATCCTGAGCCTTCAAACTAACAAGTTTACTCAAATCAAAAGGGCTCCTTCCTTTACTCCTCTTCATTCTTGGTGTCATTCTACAAATTTTATAAATTTCAAAAATAACTTCAAAAATTAAGTCTAAATTACCAAACTAAACTTCCAAAAAGTATAATCTACCCTTCTCATGCAATTTTCATAGATCTTTTTCTCATTTTTCACCATAAATAGTAAATTTTTGAATTTCTCCAATTGTGCTCAAATTTCTCCAATTGTGCTCAAAATACATGGTGAACATCCAAAATTTTTGCAAAGAAGTAAAGCTCTTACCTCAAGGAACTTGGATCTAGCAAATGTCACTTGATTTAACCAAGAAATCTTCACTTTAGATGTGCCCGAGCCTTCCAAAATCATGATTTTGAGAGGTTAAAGGTGATGGGAGGCGTAAAAAGAGTGATTTTTGAGCCAAAATTTCACTTTTAACCGATCGCAAATCGGTTTTCGTGAACCGGCGCTTAAGCACAGGTAAGTGGCGCTTAGGTGTCTGCTTCTTTGGTTGGCTCGCGCTTAAGCGTGAGTTGTGGCGCTTAGGCGCCAGTGCACGATTTTTAAATTTTTTAAATTAAAGTAAAATGCATTATTTGCCTAAGTAAACCACCCCTAAATGGTCTCATAGCACTTAAATGTCTATTTTTAACTTCCTATAACTCCCCTCTCTCTCAAAATTCTCTATAATAACTATTTCAATTCGAGGCTAAAAATAACACAAATTTTCTTACAAATAAACTTATATTAATTCACAAATAATTACAAATACTTTTAAACACTTACTTCTCACTTCAATTAGTCTTGGATGAGAAAATTTTTCTAAATATAAATACACAACAATCATTACACATAAATAAGTCATAAATACCAAAAACAAGACTTAAATACTAAACCACTTGAAAACAACAACTTCTAACACACAAATTCTAATATTAAACTTAATTCCACTCTTCATTCTAAGGAACAAATTCCTGTCTTTCATTAGTCTCTAGGAATATAGAGTTGATAAAATGGACGGTCGTGACGAGCTCTTATACTATCTTCTTCAATCCACTTCTGCTTTATGAACATCGCCTTATCCGCTTCCTCTATATAACTTATGTAGATGAATTGAATCTTTAATTGCCATCCAATATGCCCTAGATGTGCATGCAACTCAAGTAATTTGGTCTCCAATAAATCCATAGTATTTTCCATTTTTTTGATCTTCTTTTGATCTTCTCTGATTTTTTTGATCTTCTCTGATATCCCTTCAATACTAACGGCTAAGAAACCGTTATACATCTCTTGTGCACTTTGACTAATAAACATTTTCCTCATTGTTTCTTCCTTTTTCTTTAAATCCTTCTCCCATGAAGACATTTTCTCTAAATCTCACTTTCTCTTAGACTTTTAGGGCTAGAAATGATCTAGGCTGAAATTCCTTCACAAAACTCTTCTATTTATAAGCCTAAATCCTTCCAATAACTCCTATACAAGTTTAGAAATTGCCTTGGCACATTTTTACAAACTAATTGGTGGTTAAACCTTCTAGAATATTAATTTTGCACATGTATTTAAACTGTCGCGCTTAAGCACCAGATCTGGCGCTTAAGCACCAGTGCACATTTTTGCACTAGTCAACTTAACATCCAAATTCTTATTCTAACATGTCTTGGTCACTAAATAAAGTCTTAAAATATTTACTAACACATAATAGTTTCAAAAATACTACCCCAATTTTCTTAATCACACACAAAACAACAATCAAAATAAAAACACACTGATAACTATAGGTTGCCTCCTATAAAGAACTTGGTTTTACGTCATTAGCCCGACATAACCAGTGCTTATTCTCGTTAACTCAACATCATTCCAACATTAAATTTATGTCGATCCCCTATAAAATAAGGTTTTTGTCTATGTCCATTAACTTTAATTATTTTTTCAGACTTAGGATCTTTAATATTCACAGCTCCAAAAGGATAAACTTTTATCATAACAAAATATGCCCATCCAACTGGACTTAAGTTTGCCTGGAAATAATCTTAACCTTGCATTATATAACAAAACTTGTTGCCCTGGCTGAAAGATTTTAGTAAGAATCCTTCAATCATGCCGCATCTTCAACTTTTCTTTATAAATCTTGGCACTCTCATAAGATTCATTCCTTATCTCTACAAGCTCATTTAATTGCAATAACCTTTTCTCACCAGCATCTTTCAAATTATAATTGAACTCTTTAATCAGCCAATATGCTTTATGCTCAAGTTCAATTGGTAAGTTACAAGCTTTCCCAAATGTTAGCTTATATGGGGACATTCTTATAAAAGTTTTGTAAGCAATCCTATAAACCCATAAAGCATAGTCAAGTTTGACTGACCAATCCATTTTTGTTGGATTCACAAATTTTTCTATAATTCTTTTAATTTCCCGATTATTTTAATTTCATGATTGGATAATTCAACCAAACTACTTGTCTGAGGATGATAAGCAGTAGCAATCCTATGATTTATATGATATTTCTTTAATAACTTTTCCATTATGGCATTTTTGAAATGACTTCCCCATCAGTATGATAACTCTCGGCATCCCAAATCTACAAAATATGTTTATTTTCAAAAATTGTACAACACTTTGAGCATCACATCAAGGTAAAGCAACGACTTCTATCCATTTGGATACATAGTCCACTGCTAAAAAAATATATAAATTTCTGAAAGAAGATATAAATGGTCCTATGAAATGTCATCCCCAAACATCAAATATTTCAACTTCTAGCATATAATTGAGGGGCATCTCATTTCTTCTAGAAGTATTGTCTACTCTTTGACATCTATCACAAGTTCTGATATAAACATTTACATCTCTAAAAATTGTAGGCCAATAGAATCAATATTGTAAAATTTTGTATGTTATTTTATCAACACCAAAATGTCACCCAAATTCAGAATTACGAAATTTTTGGATAATTTCATAAGTTTCTTCTAATGGTACACTTCTTTGAATAATTAGATCCTTTCCATTATTTATATAAAAATGGGTCATCCAAAAAATAAGTCTTAGCCGTAGAAATAAATTTCCTCTTTTGTTGGTATGTCATTCCATAGGGTATAATATCTCTAGCAATAAAGTTTACAATGTCGGCATACCACGGAACATGCCACTCATTAATAGTGAATAATTTTTCATCTGAAAAATGTTTAATAATTTCTTTTTCAAAATAGAGTGGTTCTTCTAACTCAAGCCTGGACAAATGATCAACAATTTGATTTTCAGTCCCCTTTCGATCTACTATTTCAAAATCAAATTCTCACAAAAGAAGAATCCATCTTATAAGTCTAGGTTTAGCATCCTTCTTTTTCATTGAGTACTTAACAACAGAATGATCTGTATGCACTACACAATGAGTTCCAATTAAATATGATCTAAATTTAACAAAAGCATATACTATTGCTAATAACTCATTTTCAATTATTATATAATTGATTTGAGTTTCCTTAAGAGTTTTACAAGCATAGTAAATTACTTTGAAAATTTTATCATATCTGTCCTAAAACAACTCCTATAGCATAATCACTAGCATCACACATGAATTCAAATGATTTTCCCCATTTTGTTGAAACTATAATTGGTGCAGTGATTAATTTTTCTTTTAATAAATTAAAAGCTTTTAGGTATTCCTTATTAAAATTTAAAATTGCATCTTTCTCCAGTAAATGGCATAAAGGCTTAGCAATCTTTGAAAAGTCTTTAATATATCGTCTGTAGAATCCAGCATGTCCTAAAAAACTCCTAATTTCCCTTACATTTGTTGGATAAGCTAAATTAGCGATCTCTAAAATTGTAGTAGGATCAAAATTTTAGTAGGATCTACTTTCCATTCCTCCTACTACCATAAATTGGCAATTTTCCCAATTAAGGACTAAATTTATTTTTTCACAGTGGTTAAGAACCTTAGATAAATGTTCTAAACATGAGTCAAATGAAGTTCCAAACACTGAAAAATCATCCATGAATACTTCAATACCTTTTTCAATTAAATCACAAAAATTTTCCATCATACATCTTTGAAATGTAGTAGGGGCATTACATAAACCAAAGGGCATCCTTCTAAAAGCAAAAGTACCATAAGGACTGGTAAAAGTTGTTTTCTCTTGATCCTCAAGAGTTATTTGTATTTGGTGATAACCAGTATATCCATCCAGAAAATAAAAGTATTTATGCCCAGCTAGTATAAAGGGTAATGAAAAATGATCTTTCCTAGTGGCAAGATTTAATTTTGTATAATTAATGCATATTCTCCACCCTGTAACTTGTCTAGCAGGTATTAATTCATTATGTTCATTCACAGTTACAGTTACTCCTCCTTTCTTAGGAATGCAGTGAATTGGACTAACCCATGCACAATCTGAAATAGGGTAGATAATTCCAGCATCTAACCACTTTAAAATTTCTTTCTTAACAACTTCTTTCATAACAGGATTCAGTCGCCTTTGAGGATCAGCCCTGGGTTTGCAGTTCTCTTCCATATAAATTCCATGCATACAAATTAAAGGACATATTCCTTTAATATTAGCAATTGTCCATCCAAAGGCTTTCTTAAAATTTTTCAAAATTTTCATCAACATTTCTTCTTCTTCCATCATTAATTTTGAGGAAATTATAACTGGTAAAGTAGAGGAATCTCCTAAGAAGGTATATTTTAAATGTTTAGAAAGTAACTTCAACTCAAGTTCTTGATGTTTTTCAATTGATGGACAAAATGATTTATCTTTGCCTATCGTGTACAAAATTTCAAAACTTTCTTGAACATAACTTGAATCTTCCTTAAAAAGGTTTACACATTGATCTATTTCTTCTTCTATCTTCTTGCTCACATCTTTTTCCTTAGATAATTCTTAATAAGTAGGTCCAAATCTTTTTCTTCAGATTTTTCTTCATAAGTTTTTCTGAAATGACATTCACACAGATATCTTATAACATACATTCTATAACATTCATCATCTTTAACTTTTGCAGAATAGTTCATTGATCTTGAAATAATGAAAGCAGCAGTTTGATCATTGATGCACATTATTAATTGCTCTATCTGCACATCTATCATTGATCTTCCCATGGCTAGGAAAGGTCTCTCCAAAATGATAGCTATCTCTTTATCTTTCTCCATATCTAGCACAATGAAATCAACGGGAAAGATAAATTGATCTGCTTTCACTAGGACATCTTCTATAACTCTTTTAGGGTATGTTATCGAACGATCTGCTAGCTGCAGAGTTATAGTAGTAGGGGATATTTTTCTTAATCCCAATCTTTTGAATATTGATAATGTCATAAGGTTAATTCTTACACATAAATCACATAAAGCTTTCCCATAAAATCTGTTTCCTATTGTACATGGAATTATAAAGCTACCAAGATCTTTAAGCTTTTCAGGAAGTTTTTTCTAAATTATAGCACTGCACTCCTCACTATGTGCAACAGTCTCATTATCTTCAAACTTCTTTTTTCTTGTTGAGAATATCCTTCATAAACTTTACATAGCTTGGCATTTGTTCTAAGGCTTCAACAAATGGAATATTAATTGTAAGCTTCTTAAATATTTCCAGAAATTTTAAAAATTGCTTATCCAACTTCTGCTGACGAAGTCTTTGAGGAAATGGAGGTGGTGGTTTTTCTAAATCAATTTTTAGTGGAGAAATA
Source organism: Phalaenopsis equestris (assembly GCF_001263595.1). Taxonomy (NCBI): domain Eukaryota; kingdom Viridiplantae; phylum Streptophyta; class Magnoliopsida; order Asparagales; family Orchidaceae; genus Phalaenopsis; species Phalaenopsis equestris. The sequence goes on along the minus strand of NW_018164781.1, from coordinate 686,212 downwards.
GGTCTTTTAGAATCTTTTAGAATGTCCTCTTTTGATTCCTCAATTTCATATCTCTCAACTTCAATTTCTTTTTTAAACCTACCTTCCAACTCGCTTCCGCTTCTGAGTTGAATGGCTTTTACTTGCTCTTTATTCTAGTCTTTTAGATTTGATTCAGTATTACTAGGAAGTGTTCCTTGGGATCTATTACTTAATGAATTTTCTATTTACCAAAGTTTATTCTCAATATTTCTAATTGTAGCTCCTTGACTTTGTAATTAATTTCTCATTTGTAACACCACTTCTTCTATAGACAACTTCTTCTCTTTATATTGTGCATTACTGTTGAAACATATAGGATAAGTAGATATATAATTATAATTCCCTTTATTGTTCCATTTTCTCAATGGGTTTACTTGGTTGTTCCCCCATTGCTGATTATTACCACCCGAATTGTTGTTCCAGTTAAAGTTGGGATGGTTTTTCCAACCTAGGTTATAATAATTTGAATATGGGTTATTCTGCTTGTAACTTATGACATTCAAAGTTTCTAAAGATGCTTGAGAATCTATTGTTTGGCCTAATGAATCCTCTTCAATCATGGAAATTGGTTGAGAAACATTCATTCCAAATTGGTCTAACTCCCTTAAAATTGCACCAACTTGATTTGCTAACCTAGTAAATGCATCAGTTTCATGAATATTGGCTACCTTCTTTGGATTCACCCTCTTAGAAGGCCATTAAAAATTATTGGTAGCCATCTCTTCAATTAAAGCATAAGTGTCATGAAATTGTTTTGACATCAATGAACCACCACTAGCGACATCGATAATAGATCTAAGAGAACAAATTAATCCATTATAAAAGGTTTAAATTATTAACCAATTATAACATGGTGTGGATACTTTCTTAAGAGTTCTTTAAATCTTTCCCATGCTTCGTAAATTGATTCCCCCTCAAATTGATTAAAAGATGAAATATCATTTCTAAGCTTCATAGTTTTTTATGGTGGAAAATATTTAGCAAGAAATTTTTGTGCTAAATCCCCTCAATTTCTGATAGATCCATGTGCTAATGAATTCAACCACATCTTAGCTTTATCCCTCAGTGAGAAAAAAAATAACCTAAGTCTTATGGCATCATCTGAAACACCATCGTATTTAAATGTAGCACACAATTCTATAAAATTGACAAGATGTAAAAATTTGGCTTCAGTTGGTGATCCCCCAAACTGATTATTTGATACCATTTGGATAATAGCACGTTTAAGCTCAAAAAATTAGCCACTACAGTAGGTTTTTCAATACTACAATGAAGTTCATCTACAGTAGGGTTGGCATAATCTCTTAAAGGTCTAAACTGTTGATGTATTTCAGCATTTTGATCATTTTGGTTTGTCATTTTTGTGATTTTTTTGGATTTTTCAAGATTTTAAATTTTTTTGCGTTGGCATGGGCGCCGACAGGCCCCTCGACCCGAGAACCAACTAAACCCCTTAAAATTCTGTCCTTTAGAACCTGAACTACTGAACTATGCATACACTAACATAAAATAAAATAAAACTAAACAGTCACAAAATAAAATACAAAAACTTAAAATTTAAATAAGACTTTTTAAAAATAGAAATTTGCTTTTAAATAAATAGATTCTTTACAATTTTCACTTCACTTCCCAGGCGATGGCGCCAGAAACATGATCCCAAAACATCTTATATGCAACAGTATAACAATAATCTGATTATATTTTTCACTTATATTTCCTTATTTCGCCACAAAACCAAAAACTTGATCCTGAAGAAATTAAGAATTTAACTTTTAATTTATATTGAATTTATATTGGGATTTGGGATACTACGCAAATATACGTATTGTTATCAAGTAATATAGGACTTTTTTATTAAGACCTGAATATAGAACCCACAGGGAATGTATGCAATATGAACTTTTTGGAAAACTTTCTATTTTTAAAAAGATAATTTTTTAAACTAAAGATGTTTTCACAGTAAATAAAGTTTAATTATTTTTGGTAATTTTAATATTTTGACAAAAACAACACAAACTTAAAAAGATAACTTGAGTTTTTGAAGAAGAAAAATATTAAATATAAAAATATCTTTCTCTTTATCATGAATCAGTAATAAGTATAGGAATTTTATTGTGTTTGTATGCATATTGTGTTGTGCCAAATAGGAGCAGTAATATTCTTTACCCTTACGAGAGATGCTATAAAGAACATTGGCTAATTTAAAATATGAATAGTTCTAAAGACAGGCTAGGCAGGGAAGATACTAGCTCTCACTCTAGAGTTCCCTCGATTCCCTCCACCTGGGGGCTAACACCTCATATCAGAACCTAAAACAATAAACCAAGTTGGGGGCTTTAACCTATCACTTTAAAGTCCTCTAACTCTACACCCTTAAATGTAGGGGAGTAAACGAGCCGAAC
>NW_018164781.1:683148-683725 GCF_001263595.1 Phalaenopsis equestris | reverse complement strand
TGATAACGGAGCCGAACACGAGCTGTTCACAAACAAAGAGTCCTTTTAGCAATCCTAATCATGTAGTCTTAAGACAATAAGGATTTGAGCAAGATTTAAAAATTATTATTTATACTAAAACATTGTTTGAATCTAATTTAATAATATTTATTATATTTTCTTAACTAATACTTTTAATTGATTATAAATCTTTGTAGCCTTATAACCAATTAAATTTGTTAAAAATACTACTCAACATATATATATATATATATATATATATAGATATGGGGCTTAGGGTGGCGTCTTTCCACTCTGCTTGAACACGAGTTTCTTAACGAGTCAAATACGAGTTGTTCACAAACAACGAGCCGTTTTGACAGCTCTAATTTGGTTTGATATAAATAAATTTGTTGATTAGAATATTTGACTAATTGATGAATTGCTTATTACTTGTAGCTATAAATAACATGACACGAAAAGACAAACATATTAAAATTCACCACACCACCTTTTCACATCAAATTTTCAACATTTAGATTGGTCGAATCAAGAAGTAAATGAAGTATGTGGATTTAAATCACCATAACTTCTTCAA
>NW_018164781.1:661968-683095 GCF_001263595.1 Phalaenopsis equestris | reverse complement strand
CACTTAATTACTTATCATTCAACACTTAATTACTTATCATTTTAAGAAGAAAGTTAACAAAAACTACACAAAATCCATGGAGAAAATAAAACCACACTTTAGTTTAAAAGTAGAATCATTGTCAAACCAACAACAAGTCTCAATAAAAACTCAAGTCTCAATAAAATAAAAACTAAAAGTAGTCTAAAATAAAAGATAAAAACTTATCTCAAGTCTTCCACCAAACTCTTGAAGTTCCTTTAAATCTTTTCTCTTTTACAACACTCTCAATATAAAACTAGAAATAAAAAAAATGATAAATATGTGGTGCCTGAAAATCTCTCCAACTAACTCCCCAATTTTTGAACTTTCAAAACTTTTCTAGTGCTTTCAGGACCTCTTTCAAATTCCTAAACTTCTTTCTTTTATAATTCTCCAAAAGGTGCATTGGTATCTCTTCAATTTCTTCAAAATGTGTTCTGATTCGATGTATTGCCACAAGAGATGCATCCTTTCACAATAGATTTCGTCCATGGAGGTTGTAACCACCTATTAAGCCAATAGGGGCCTCAAAAAATGCCTCTAAAACCTCTTCAAAATTCAAAAAAATTGAATGTACTAGTCCAGTAACTGTCACTGGCGCTTAAGCGTGGGGTCTCTAGCAATTAGTCGCTGCCTCAGCACTTAGTCGCTGCCTCTCTGTTTACCCGGCGCTTAAGCACCGGATATGGCGCTTAGGCGCCAAAACACTTTTGCACATTTTTCACCTATTTCCTCCAAATTTGATCCTTTTTCACTCCTTTAAGTATTTTTCACCTTTTACCTATACCTAAAAGAAAAACACAAAAATACCTTCCATTAAAGTGCAATATCTCAAAAATAGGTATAAAAATATGTCTAAAAACAATATATATTCTAGGCGTATCACAGTTTTACTCACTTTCTTTGGCCGACATCGCGCCAAGCCACTCTCCTTCTCATCTGACCACCTTCTCTCATTGGTGAAGCTTCCCCCAGCAAAACCAATGCCACGAGCTTCCTCTACCTCGGTGGCATAGTTTCTTGGTCTTAGTGCCACTTTTTGTGAGCTTCCCTACCTCGACAGTGTAGCTTCTTGGACCGAGAGCCTCCTACTGTAAAATTCCTATATCTCAGCAAACACTAAAGGTACAATGGCCTAGATAAGCCACGTGCCTATGTGATGGATCATTTGCTTTCTTAGAGCAAGCCTTTAGGTTAGCAGTTTCCATGCATGGCAAAACACCCTTCATAGAGTTGAGTGAAAACCTACTTGTTGTAAACCATAGCACAAATCCATACGTGCTGGAGTCCCTTACTCCCCAAGATTTGGATTCCCTAATTTTTCCTAGAGATATTAAGAGTTTAATTTTGCAAAGTGAGAAAAGCATTGTTGCTAGCTTACTTTACAAGATTCTAAGGAGATGAAAATGGGAAAAGCTTTGTAGCTAGCCCAATTCATAGTGTCGTGGAGAGTTTCCCACTTGTACTCCACGGGGAGAAACCCCCCACACACTTTGCCAAAGCAGCAAGCATCTACATTGCACATCCAAGTGTCCAAACATTTAGGTTCCTACGTGAGGATGTTAGTAAGAGCCTTGTTTGCTATTGAACATGTTTGTTTCCTTGGATTACATCAGACATTTTTTTTGGAGCATGTTTTCATTTGCATGTGTCATGTCAGAAATAACACTTGCACTTTTTCTTCGATCAGCCGCCCTGTCCCGTTTGGCACCACTTTTGCCTAAACCAGCCTCGTTAGCACGATTGAATCCTCACTTTTCCTTGATCGCCCACCTCAGACTGGTCAGCACTTCACTTTGATTTGCTCGGCCACCACGGTCCGACAGATCAATGTTTGCATGCTTGTAGGTTATTTGCATCAATTTGCACGTTTTTTTGTTGTGCATGTTTGCCCGCGTGATTGATGCATTGCATCTTGTATGTGTTAGCTTGCATGATCATTATCGTTTGCTTGTGCTGCATGATCCGGAGAATATAGTTGTGTAAAACTTATAAAGTTGACTCCTCTATACAACAGTGCCAAAAGCTTGATGCAATATCTTATTAATAAGAATTTAAGCAATTAATGTTGGGATTCTACACAAGTATATGTATCGTTATCAAATAATAAAGGAATTTCTATTTAAGCCCCAAATATTGATCTCATGGGGAACATCTAAATTTGAAATGATAAATTTACTAAGAAATTCACAAAAGGTCAAAACAAAATTATTTTCACTAATTTTGAATGTTGAGATTTTATCAAAACTAAATTATTTAACTAATAACAAAACTGAAGGACAAAGTTTAAACAGTAACTACTAAACTATTAAACTATGTTTATGTGATGAAGATTTCTTATATGAAAAAAGCATTTTTCCCACTACAATGAGGTTTTAATGAGATGAGATAAATGGTTCTAATATGTATTGTGCCAAATAGGATCAGTTTTAATTATCTACCCTGATATAGTGTTATAAAAAATCATTGGCTAATTTCATGTTTAGTCCCTAAATCCATGACTAGGCTAGGAGGGTACTGGTTCCCACTTTAGAGTTCCTACTTCCCTTCACTTGAAGGCTAACTCTCGCTTTACTTTTTAAACACTAAAACTGAATTGGGGATTAACTGAATTGGGGATTTTAGTTTGGGGATTTTAGTCTGTCACCCTAAAGATTCTCCAATTCTACGCCCAACAAATTATATTTCCCTATTCATTTGCACTTAATTCTATGAATGAAATTCTCCTTCATGGAATCAAATGTGATCCTCACTCTCCTATAGAACTCATACTCCATTTCCTGGATCATATGTTTCACAACACATTTTAATAATTCAATTGGCCCGATCAAAAAGTAAATTAAGTTAGGAATTGAAAAAACAACACAATTTATTTTATATTTTAATATTAACACATCCATACTATCTCTTCATTTCACCATATCTCAGAATAGGGAGAAAGATAAAGTAAACTACTCAGACTTCATGAGAAAGATAGAACAAAACACGAACAAAAAACACAAATTTCATATATAAAAAAAGTTCATACAACACTAATAAACAAAAAACACATATCTGAAACTCTTTCTCAAAATAAATCCCTTGTAGCCTCTTCTAAGAAATGTAGGAAGAATAAATCTCTCACTTTTCTCCTTCTCCAACACTCTTAGAGAATAATTCACACTTAATCTCACCACAAAACTCTAAATTATAAGAACAATGGACTCTAAATAGTTTAGGAATGAAAAATAGAAAAATGTGTGATGCATAGAATGTTGAATTAGGACGATGAGATGTCAGAAAGAGCACTTTTCTGATCAATTTTGGCACCAAATAAAGCCTAAAGTCGGTTCTCTAATAGGTGCCACCAAAAAATTTTCAAAAAGCAACCAAATTTGTCGAATCTTCTAGAAATAGGGGTTGAACCGACATTGGCGCCGTCGGCGCCCATTCTGGTGTTGTCGGCGCCAGTGTTCCACAATTTAATTTGTTGCTCTCTATCAAACGTTGTCGTCAACGCTGCTTTTGGCACCATCGGTGCTGAGTAAATTTCACCATTAATTCTGTTGGTCGGCACCATCGGCGCCACTCTTGGCACTGTCGGCGCTGAGCATTTCTTCAAAAATGCCATATTGACTGTAAATTTCATCATTTTTGCTTTCTTTTTGCTTCAAGTCCTAAAAATCAACAAATTGCAAGAAAACATAAAAAATTCCTTCTATTTAAGTGCAATATCATAAAAAATGAGTATAAAATATAGGTCTAAAAATGCATATATTTTTGGTGTATCAAAATCGCCCAAACTTACATGTTACTTGTCCTCAAGAAACTCCTTTACTATATAAAAATATGACTTATGGTAAGGAATTTAACTTCTAGATTTCCATATCCTAGTCCACTAAATACAATAGCATAACTTAAGAAAAATTCAAAACAACTCCAGTTAAAACTAAAGGTATAAGATCATTTAACAATCAAGTACAAGATTTCTGATTCTCTATTTTTTTTCAAGAAAAATTACAAATTGTCATATTAAAGCCACTTTGAATTTCCATATGAAAAAAAACTTCCTCATATGAAAAATAACTTCAAAAACTTTACTAGTAAATAAACTAATACTCAAATAAAAGTTGACAAAATGTAGCAAAGCCTTCTTTTTTAAATTGATTCAAGTGAAGCCAATTTTTAATTAGGTATCTCCTCAAGCTTCTCCCCACATCTTTTCTTTTCTTTTTTTTTTCTTTTCTTTTTTTTTAATGTGAGGATTACTATATTTGGATAGCCTTTAATGATTTTGAACTTCACTATCCTCTTTTTAAAGTCAAAAACTTGTCACATTTCTTCACTTAACAAATTTATATTAGCTTAAAGATTTCATAAAGTTTAATTCTTTCCTTCTTACATGAACCTTTAAGATTTTTAATATTTCAAAAATACAAATTTCTTTACTTAAAAAAGAAAAACATAGTCTTATTCTCTTATACTAAATATCTTAATCTCTAAAATTAACCTTTCTTATTGAAAATTTTTACTTAAGTTTACTATATATTTAGAAACATAAATATAGTTATCTAAAGTTAACCCCTAATACCAAAGGTCATGTTAAATTTAATTTTTTTTTGAAAATATACCTAAGTGAGGACAAATATAATTAAATTTCCTTCCTTTTTTTTTAAAAAAAAATTCTTTCCCCACCTAACTTTAATTTTTTAGAAGATTTAGCATGAAGAACTGAAAAATAAAGAGAGAAAGAAAACATTAAATATAAGAAGAAAAGACATACCTGTTGAAGGTTCTGATTTTGAAACTTAATTCTGAAATACTGCATGTACTAATATAAAAAGCTACAAGACTAAAAATATTAAATTGCACATAATACATATAAAATCTGCTGAAAAATAGTTAATTGCAGTACATTTAACATAATACTAAAATTAACAATATAACTAAACTGAATTCCAGAAATGAAAATAGTTTTACAAACTACAATTCACAACTTAACATAACAACAAAACAAATTCTCACAATCTAACAAACAGTCTCAACAATATAAAAAAAACAAACAACAAAATAACAAAGTACAATCAAACATTTACTAAAAGAAAGATCGTCAATCATCATCATGTTCTTCTTCTTCTTCCACTTTCAAATTCTGACACTGAATAGAGTAAAAACAGGGTGAGTAGGAAACTGAACTAGATGATCACTCTTCATGTATCTCACCAGCGCATCATCATAAGTAGCATTATATTCAAACTTTTGTCGTATCAAATCATTAATGTGAGCATTTCTGGCATCCATATTTTGCAATCTATGACCCATTCTTAAGATATCTCCTTGGTGGATCATCATCTGGTCTAAAAGTTCTCGGTTAGTAGGGTCACTAGAAGTAGGGGTCCTCAAAGTAGAAGGAAAATCTCGTGTCTTACTTCCAGATATCCAATTAACATGAGTATCATTTGTCTTTATATTAGCAGGCCCAATATGTTTTAGAGGTTTAATCCTCTCTTCCTCGGGTCTAAAATCAACTCCTATTTGTTTGCAGAGTGTTAAAATAAGTGCAGGGTGTGCCAAAACACTAGTGGTCTCTCCCAAAGCAATAGATCTAGTTTTCATATAAATAATAGAGCCTACATTTATCCCCATCACCTACTGAATATAGAAGTTCAAGATGGCTCTGTCCTTGGCCACCTCACTTTGATGATTTGTCGGAATCATTCTTCCAGAAATAAAGTAGTGTCATGCCTTAGATAATATAGTAAGCATAGAAAAAGGAAAGTTTACCTTAATAACATTTTTCACTTTCCAGGTCCCTCTTCCATCAGTTAGAAAAGAAATAACCTCATCTAAGGCCTCATTCGTAGTAGAAAATGATTTATACTGGCAACTGTAAAAATCTTCTAACTGATAAACTAACTGATAAAACTCAAAATCTTCTAACTGATAAAACTCATTAATTTTTCTTGGAGAAAACTCCATTTTTCCACGAACAAAAACAAAGTCATCGAAAACCTCAGTAAAGTTGGCATAGAATTCAATCACCACACCAATAATCGCATCGACAGTAAAATAATTGAAATTTTCCCACTGCTGAACATTGAGTAATTGCTCGACATCTCCTCCCAGATTTTTAAAACTATGATCCGGAATTACTTTTTATGCTCAAGTAGACTATTAAATCGAGCACGAGCCTTGAAGCTAACATTTCTTTTTCATCATAGTCTATTTTACTCTTTTCCTTTGCTCCTTGTTGGTGCCATGGGAAATCTAAGAAAACTCAATAAAAATTTGAATAAATTCCAAAAATTTTTAAATCACAATGTAACAAGCTTTAAACTTAAATCTACTAAGTAAGAGTTCTTGACCAAATAGTTTTCTAAAAATCTCTCAAAAAATTCCAAAATTTTTGAATCTCGGTAATGTGACATAAATCCTTGGTGAAAATTAATTTTTTTTAGTTTAAAGTGTAGCTCTTACCTAGAGAAGATGAAATCCAAATTTCCTTTGCCTTAAAATTGCCTCAAATCCAAGCAAATGCGAGCCCTAGGTGCAAAAATTGGAGGTTGAAGGTAACTCAAAGGGTAAAAATGGTAGTTTATGGTGAAAATCATGAGTTTTAAAGGGTTAAAGGCTATTTTCGGGTCGAGGACACCGTCAGCGCCCATGCCAGCATCGTCGGCGCTGCAAGCCAAAAATTCCATTTTTTTATCTTTTCAATTTTTAATTTCCTTTCAATTTTCTCCAAAGTATTTTTAGTATTTTTTTAATTTTTGTAAACACAAATTTTTATCTAACAATAGTTCACAAACAAACATTTTCACAAATAATTATTTTCACAAACAACAATAAACTAACTTTTATATATGAAAATACACTTTTACAAACACATTTTTCTAATCACACTTTCACACATATTATGCAAACAAAATTATAAATCAGTGTTGAAATCAAGCCACAACACTAAATGCTGACACAAAACTATACACACAATCAAAGTTCAGAATTCTAAAGCAAAGCAAACTAAATAAAATCCACACAATCACATTAAGTACATAACTATTTTAAACTAGTAGAGAGTCCAAATTCTTCAATTATTTTGCCTCATCTTCAGTGCTTTCTCCTCCTCTAATATCTACCATAGACTGGTAATGAATGTACAAATTGTAGAAGGGTTGGTACGGGAATTGATCAGTCAAATTTTCTTCAATCCATCCTTTTGCTTTAAACATCGCACTAATCATGCTTCAAATGTTCTAGTATGATTCAAATTCTCTTTCATCCTCCAATCTAGGTGATAAAAAAGGTACTTAAGATCTCCTATTGCATTTATAATACACTAAAGTTCTCTTTCAATTTTCTTCAATTTCTTTTCCGCAGCAAGTGAACTTCCAACAATTGGTGGCATCAATGGAGTTGAAGCATGTGATGAATGACCTAAGATAACATTTAATGCTCCATTCCCACACCTAACATAATTATCATCAATAGGAATCGTGGACTCTGAAGTTAATAAAACTTTTTCCCAACATTCATATGGAACTTGAGACTGACTTCAAAGTAGAAAAATTGTGGAAGGATGCTCAGGTCCATAAATTGGCCCATTCATAATAATACCCATAGCAGATTTAAATATGATAGATCTTATATCAATGTTATATCAATGGGTTAGATCTTATATCAATGGGTTTTTCCATTTTAATGAAATAATGTAAAATAGCACTTTCTTTGGTGACTCTACTAATCTTCATGGTCGGGTGTAATTCTGTAGAAATGAAGAAATGCCACTGCTTCGATATTGGATTAAGAAATGAAGTAGAGAAACTAAAATATCCTTCATCTCGCATGTCCCAAATATCACTTTCATCCATAAGAAAATTATAGACATCTTGCATCAAATCTCTAGTAGGGACAAAAGTTTTATAATGACATATTGGAACGCTTTCTATCATATACAACTCAATGATTCGGGCAGGAGTAAATGATATAGCCTTACCTCGTACGAAGACAACTCCTTGGGTAATTCCATGTAAGTTGGCATAGAATTCATTCCTACTATTACAACAACTGCAGCGGTAGTGTAGCACAAAACTTCCGATCATCTTTGTAAAATGATTTTATCAATCGGAGAAGTTGGATTAATCAATTCGTGATTGACAAAGGCTCTCTCCTTGATAAACCTCTTCTTTGTAATAACTTTATCGTATAATCTTTGCACATAAAAAATTATAAACTTTCTTCTACTGAAAACTCCATACCTAGAGGTATTTCTGGAATTAGATGCCATGGAATTCAAAAAATGAAGTTTTTGGTCGTCCAAGGCAGTTTTTAGGACTTTAAAAACACCTTCCGACAGTTATTACTGAGCGAAATCCCGCCAAAGTCTGCCAAAATTCATCCTAAACCGTCAAACTGCTATCGGCACCATCGGCACTCCTAATGGCGTTGTAGGTGCTATGGACTGTTTGCGAGCGCTTTCAGTGCCCATGCTGGCACCGTCGGTGCTGGAGGCCAAAATGCGTCCTTTCATGTTTTTATCAATTTGATTCCAAATTTTTCTCTAATACCAATATTTGTCTTATTTTATAATGTATAAAATTGTGTATGATTATTATCTACTAATATATAAACACTTATCAAACAAAATAATAATACATAGTTATATATATTTATATATGAGTTGCCTCCCATAAAGCGCTTGGTTTAACATCATCAGGCCGACATACCATTTGATTAGTTGGGTTAACTTAACATTAAAATTTCTGTAAATTGTGGTATGTGCCCTTCTAAATAATGCTTCAATCGACGCACATTAACTTTAAATATCTTTCCAGTGTTAGGATCTTTAATAACAACAGTTCCATAATGATAAACTTTAATCACTTTAAATGGGTCTAACCATCTAAATTTCAATTTTCCTGGAAATAATCTCAATTTTGTATTATATAATAAAACTTCTTGTCTAGGTTCAAACTTCTTTTGAATAATCTTCCAATCATGTCATATTTTCATTTTCTCTCATATTTTCAATCATGTCATATTTTCATTTTCTCTTTATAGATTTTTGCAATGATATATGCTTTATTTCTAGTCTGCTCAAGTTCATTGAGTTGCAATAATATTTTCCCAACAACATCCTTTAAATTAAAATTAAATTCCTTAATAGCCCAAAGTGCTTTATGCTCCAATTCTACTGGTAAGTGGCTTATTTTTCCAAAAATAAGTCTATATGGGGACATTTCTATAGGAGACTTATAAGTAGTTATGTATGCCCATAATGCAGTATCTAATCTAGCGGTCCAATCCAATTTATAAGGATTTATAGTTTTTCTTAAAATTCATTTAATTTCACGATTTGATATTTCTGCTAGACCGCTAGTTTAAGGATGATAAGTGGTAGAGAATCTATGAATAATATCATATTTCTTAATTAATCTTTCAATTTTCTTATTCTTAAAATGAAATCTTCCATCCGTAATAATTACTTTCGGCATTTCATATATTGTAAAAATATTTTTAACTAAAAATTTAGGACCACTCCAAGCATCACATCTACGTACAACAATAGCTTCAAGCCATTTGGACATATAATCAAAAGTAAGTACCATATATAAATTTCCAAATGATGGCGTAAATGGTCATATAAAATTTAATCCCCACACAACAAAAATTTTAATTTTTAATGTATAATTTAGAGGCATTTCATTTCTTCTAGAAATATTTCCTACTCATTGACATCGATCGCATGTTTTAATATATTCATTAACAATTCTAAAAAGAGTAGACCAATAAAGTCCAGCTTGTAATTTCTTATATGCAGTTTTATTCATTCCAAAATGTCCTCTAAATTCAAAATCATGGCATCTTTCAATTATCTATTGAGTTTTTTCATAAGGCACACATCTTCTAATAATTAGATCTTTACATTATTTATATAAATATGGGTCATCCCAAAAATAGAATTTTGAATCATATATAAATTTCTTTAATTATGGATTTTTAATATCAGGTGGTAAAATATCACTTACAATTTAATTTACTATAGCGACATACCACAGTAAGTTCATTTCATCAATATTATATAATTGTTCATCACGGAAATTTTCTAAAATTTCATTTGTAAAATTAGTTAATAGTGCTCTTTCTAGTCTAAACGAATGATCACCTATTTGACTATCATTTCTTTTTCTATCAACTACGATAAAATTAAAATCTTGCAATAGAAGTATCAATCTAATTAATCTTGGTTTTGCATCAAGCATTTAATAGCAGAATAATTTGTATGCACTATACATTTAGTTCCAATTAAGTAAGGTCTAAATTTATCGAAGGCGTAAACAATAGAGATTAACTTTCTTTCAGTAATATTGTAGTTAATTTGAGCATCATTTGGAGTTTTACTAGCATAATATATTATTTTAAAAACTTTATTGTGTCTTTGTTCTAACACAGCCCCAATAGCAAATCACTAGCATCATACATTATTTCAAATGGTTTCTCCCAATCAGGTGGAACTATTATAGGTGCATTGATTAATTTTTCTTTCAATAATTCAAATACTTTTATGCATTCCTCATTAAAATCAAATTTTGTGTATTTTTCTAGAAGTTGGCATAATGGCTTAGTTATTTTAAAAAGATTTTTTATGTAACGTCTGTAGAAACCAGCATGTCCTAAAAAGCTTCTTACCCCTTTAACATTAGTCAGAGGTGATAATTTTTCAATAACTTAAATTTTTGTAGGATCTACTTCCATGCCATTTTCAAAAATTTTATGCTCAAGTACAATTCCTCCTGCAACCATAAATTGACATTTTTTCCAATTTAGTAATAGGTTGATTTTTTCATATACTTCTAGAAATTTTTTCTAAATTATTTAAACATAATTCAAATGAAGTTCCAAATACTAAAAAATCATCCATAAACTCTTCCATTCCATGTTCATCTTCCATTCCATGTTCAACTCTTCCATTCCATGTTCAATAAAATTGCTAAAAATTAACATCATATATCTCTGAAATGTTGCAGGTGCATTGCATTTTCCAAAAGGCATTCTACAAAAAGCAAATGTTTCATATGGGCTTGTAAATGTTGTCTTCTCTTGATCCTCTGGAGCAATGGAATTTGGTGATAATTGACATATCCATCTAAAAAATAATTATATTTGTTCCCAACCAAATTATCCAACATTTGGTCTAGAAATGATAAAGAAAAGTGTTTTTTTATGATGGCCATGTTTAATTTTCTATAGTCAATACAAATTTGCCAACCAGTAACTTGTCTTATTGGTATTAATTCATTTTTCTCATTTTCTTCAACGGCCACTCTTGCTTTCTTCGGAACAAAGTGAATTGGACTTACAAACACTATATGAAGTAGGATATATAATTCCAGCATCTAGCTATTTTAAAATTTCTTTTTTAACAACTTCTTTCATTATTGGGTTTAAACTCCTCTGAGGATCAGCTTTGGGTTCATATTTCATCTAATTGAACTGTGCGCATACAAACAGAAGGACTAATTCCTTTAATATCTGTTAAAGTCCATTCAAAAGCTTTTTTATATCTTTTCAACATCTTTATTAATTTTTGTTCTTGAGTTTCAGTTAATTCTGAAGATACAATAACAGGCAATGTAGATGACCCTCCTAAAAGCAAATATTTTAAATGGGTAGGTAATATTTTTAGTTTAAATTTAGGTGGTTTAATACTTGAAGCAATAAGATTTTTATTATCGTTTTCGAACAAGTCTAAAGTTTCAAATTTGCCATGAATATAATCCAAATCTTCTTTTTTGATTTCGTCCTTATTTTCAAAAAATTCTTCTTGCTTTGATTTGTCTTCAAACTCATTCTTAAATTGCTTATTACTCAGATAATCGGTTACTTCCATCCTAAAACATTCATTATCTTTTTCTATTGTTGGATATTTCATAACTTTTGCAATATTAAATGTTGCTTCTTGATCATTAAATCTCATTATTAATTCTCCTTTTTTCACATCTATCACAGCTCTCCCTGTAGCAAGAAATGGTCCCCTCATAATAAAAGGAATTTCCTTATCTTCATCCATATCCAATACTATAAACTCTACAGGAAAAATAAATTTATCCACTTTTACTAATACATCTTCTATAACTCCTTTTGGATAAGTTATTGATCGATCAGCTAAATGAAGAGTTATAGTAGTAGGGAATTTTGCAGTAGTAGGGGAAATCTAAATTTCTCCCAAACATAAACTTTTAAAGATTGATAAAGGCATAAGTTTGATACTCGCTCCTAAATCACATAAAGCTTTTTCAAAAAACTTTTCACGATAGCACAAGGCATAATAAAACTACCCTGATCTTTTAATTTTTCAGGAAGCTTTTGTTGAATAATTGCACTACAATCTTCATTGAATGAAACGGTCTCATGATTTGTAAACTTCCTTTTCTTATTTAGTTTATCCTTCATAAATTTCACATAACTTGACATTTATTCCAAAGCTTCAACAAAAGGAATGTTTATTGTTAACTTCTTAAGGATTTCCAAAAATTTTGTAAATTGTTTTCCAAAAATTTTGTAAATTGTTTATCTTTGTTCTTCTGCTTCAGTCTTTGAGGAAATGGAGGTAATGGCTTTTCTAAAGGACCTTGTCTTTATTCATTTTCATTTTGGTAATTTTTCATTTCTTCCTTCTCTTCATCAACTTCAGTTTCTCTTTGGATCCTTATTTCAACTTCTTTTCCACTTCATAATTAAATAGCTTTAATTCGCTCCTTATTTTGATCTTTTGGATTAACTTCCACCACACTCAAAAAAATTCCATAAGGTCTGTTACTAAGTGCAGTAGCAATATGTCCTAAAAGATTTTCAATATTTCTGATAGCAACCCCTTTATTCTATATTTGATTTCCCATGTTTAACATTACTTCTTCCATCATCAACTTCTTTTCCTTAACATGTGGGTTAAGATTAGAGTTAAATCCAGGAGGATAATAAGGTCGATAACTATGATTTCCTTGTTTGTTCAAATTTTTGGAGGGATTCACTAAATTGTTATAATTATTCTAACTAAAATTAGGGTGATTTTTCTATCCAAGATTATAAAAGTTAGAATAGGGATTATTATTTCATTTACTTACAACATTTAAAGTTTCATAAGATGATTGAGTATCAATGATCTGTCCAAGTAAATTTTCCTCTAATACTGGGGGTATTTAAGAATAGTTCACTCTTATTTGATCAATTTCTTTCAAAATAGCAGCAATTTGAAATGCTAAAATAGACATTGCATCAAAATCATGAATACTAGCTACTCTCTTAGGATTTACCCTTTCAAAGGGCCATTTAAAATTGTTAGTAGTCATTTCTTCAATTAAAGAATATGCTTCATCAAAAGGTTTTAACATTAGTGATCCATTCGCAACAACATCTATAATAAATCTAAGTGATCCTAATAATCCATTATAAAATGTTTGAATTATTAACCAATCTAGTGAGCATGGTGTGGACATTTTCTAAGAAGATCTTCAAATCTCTCTCAAGCTTCATATATCGATTCCCCTTCAATCTGACAAAAAGATGTAATATCATTTCTAAGCGTAGCAGTTTTCAAGGGTAGAAAATATTTAGCTAAGAATTTTTGTGATATTTCTCCTCAAGTTCTGATAGATCCCGGTGCTAATGAATTTAACCAAGCCTTGGTTTTATCCCTTAATGAAACAAAAAGTCTAAGCCTCCTAATAGCATCATTAGACACTCCGTCACATTTAAAAGTAGCATAAATTTCAAGAAAACTAGCAAGATGTAAGTTTGGAGCTTTAGTAGGTGTTCCTCTAAACCGATTATTTTGTAACATTTGGATAAAAGCAAATTTAAGCTCAAATGAATTAGCAGAAACATTAGAATTTTAAATAGTCAAGTGAAGTTAATCTGCTATTGGATTAGCATAATCTTTTAAAGATCTTTGTCGATTTTTGTTTATTTGATTATTTAAGTTATTCACCATTTTGTTTAATTTTTTAATTTCTTTTTGTTTTTTTCAAATTTTTTTAATAGTACACTCTGATTCTAAATCATAAGGTACTAAACCTTCAGATCCAATATTTCACATAAACAAATATAATAAGTAAAGAAAATTTTCTTAAAAATAACTCTTAAAGAAAAATATAATTCTTTTTGGATTTTTTATTTGCTTAATTTTTTGTAAATTTTTAATATAATTATCTCTAAATTTCCTAATTTATCAAATCAATTTAGTCTACCGTTACCTTCCCCGTCAACGACACCAAAAACTTGATCTCGAGAATATAGTTGTGTATGTAATTAACATTCAATACTACAATACACACATGGCAGCATGAGTAATAAATATGAAGTTAAATCCTAATAAAAGTAAATTCAACATACATAGTTTTATCTTCTAAAATCTTTAAACTGCCAAACCGTAATAATAACGTAATTATATGTATCGCTCAAGTAATAAAGGGCTTTATTGGAGTTCTAAGTATCAATCCCACATGGAGTTGGAAATTCTTAAGGCTATAACATCAAACACAATATTCAAACTAGAACCAAATTATTTAACTAATAATAAAATGGAAATTTAAAGTTTAAATAGTAACTACTGATTTCTTATGTGAAAAAAACATCTTTTCCACAACAATGAGATTTTGGTAAAATGAGATGAGATAAATGGTTCTAATATGTATTGTGCCAAATAGGAGCAGTTTTAATTCTCTGCCCTGGTACAGTGTTATAGAAAATCATTGGTTATTCCCAAGTTTAGTCCCTAAATCCTTGGCTAGGCTAGGAGGATACTGGCTCCCACTCCAGAGCTCTCACTTCCCTTTTCTTGAAGGCTAACTCTCGCTTTAGTTTTTCAACACTATGACCGAACTGGGGATTTTATTCTGTCACCCTAAAGATTCTCCAATTTTACACCCAACAAAGTATATTTCTCTATTTATTTGCATATAAGGCCATGAACAAAATTCTCCATCATGGAATCAAATGTGATCCTCACTCTGTTGTAGAACTCATACTCCATTTACCGGATCATATGTTTCACAACATTTTAACAATTCAATTGGTCAGATGGTCAGATCGAAAAGTTTTAGAGTTGAAAAATCATCACAATTTATTTTATATTTTAATATTGGTACATCCATATTATCTCTTCATTTCACCATATCTTAGAGTAGGGAGAAAGATAAAGTAAACTTCTCACACTTCATGAG
The DNA here is from genome assembly GCF_001263595.1 of Phalaenopsis equestris. Lineage (NCBI taxonomy): Eukaryota > Viridiplantae > Streptophyta > Magnoliopsida > Asparagales > Orchidaceae > Phalaenopsis > Phalaenopsis equestris. The sequence goes on along the minus strand of NW_018164781.1, from coordinate 667,877 downwards.
AAAGATACAACACAAAACACAAATTTCATATGTAAAAGAAAGTTCATACAACACTGATAAACAAACAATACTTATCTGAAAAATCTTTCCCAAAGAAAATCCTTTGTAGTCTTTTCTAGGAAATGTAGGAGGAAGATATCTCTCTCTTTTCTCCTTCTCCAACATTCTTAGAGAAGAATTCACACTTAATGCCACCACATAACTCTAAATTATAAGAACAATGGACTCTAAATGGTTGTGGAATGAAAAATGTAAAAGTGTGTGATGGTGTGTGATGCGTAGAAGGTTGAGTTAGGACGATGAGATATCAGAAAGAGTCACTTTTCAGATCAATTTTGGCCTCAAATAAAGCTTGGAGTCAATTCTCCAATAGGTGCCTCCAAAAACTCTTCAAAAAGCATGCAAATTTGTCGAATCTTCTAGAAATAAGGGCTAAACCGACATCGTCACCATTGGCGCCCATTCTGGCACTGTCGGTGCCAGTGTTCCGCAATTTAATTCACTACTCTCTGTCACTCGGTGTCGTCAAAGTTGCTTGTAGTGCAGTCTACGCTGAGTAAAATTTACCCTATGGTTTGTTGGTCTGCATTGTCGGGACTACTCTTAGAGCTGTCGATGCTGAGCATTTCTTCAAAAATGTCATTTTAACTCTAAATTCCACCATTTTTGCTTCATTTTTGTTTCAAGTCCTAAAAATCAACAACCTGCAAGAAAACATAAAAATATCTTCCATTAAAGTGCAATATCACAAAAAATGAATATAAAATATGGGTCTAAAAATGCATGTATTTTTGGTGTATCACTGCACCGTTTAAGGTCACTGCCTCCACGACACACGCTTCTTTGTGTCATTGCCTCCACGACAGACCCATCTATCTGGCCATCATCTCCACGACATACCACTTCCATCACATGATTATTGACCCGAGTTACTATTATGTAGATTTTAATATCCCAAAAGATTGCCAAAAAACTTGACCCGATTTATATTTAGCACTTAGTGTTAATAAATGAAACGTTATAAAGTATAGAATAATAGTTTTCACACTAGAGGTACCACGCAAGTGTACGTGTAACTTAAAATAAAATAGAGCTTTCTATAAAACCCCAGTATCGATCCCACTAGGAAACTGTAATTCTTTGAACAGACTTTTAGTGAAACTTTTATTTAAAGCTATAGAAATTAATAGAGAAAATATAATAGCAAATTCAGATGTAAATTAAAGCTAATAAATTCTTACAAGTTCTGAATAAAATTAAATGTAAATGCGTAAATTCTAAATTGTGCTAAATGTATAAGAGAGTTCTTATTATGAATTGAATCTTTCCTCTAGCAATGAGTTCCTAATCTGTGTTGGAATCAAAATGTTTAAAAGTTTAAATGATGTATTGTGACAAATAGGAGCGTACCTATTTTTTACCCTCTCCCGAGTGCATAAATATCATGAGCTAATCTAGAGTAAGTTTCCTATTGTATTGTAGTGCTGAATAGATTTTAGCCTCTCACTTCCACATTAACCACTGTGCCCTCTCTATAGGACTTACCAGAGACTTCAGGTTTCAACTCTAGACCAAATTGGTAAAGGATCTAGTCTGACACCCTAGAAACACTAATTCTATGCATATAAAAACTCATCTCCCTATTTATTTACACTCTCCTTAGATTGTGGTCACCCTTCTTGTAAGGTTAGTGTGGTACTCACTAGTTGGGTGAAATCATAGCCCTCTCGTGTCTTTATGTTTTACAATGTATTTTAACGTTACAAGTGGCTAATTTGTAAAATAAATAAATAACCAGTGAAAATACCATCACAATTTTAGGCATAAAAAATTCTAAACAAATCAAATCCTCACATGATTACTTCTTATTGCAAGGAGAAAGCAAAATAAAAACTACTCGGAATTCACAGGGATAATAAAACAATACATGATTTATATTAAAATTAATTTCACAACACAAAACTTAAATAAAACAACAAGTACTTATCTCAACTATTAACCCAAGCAATCCTTTGAAGTTACCTGACTTCAATAGACTCTTACAAGACTCACAACACTCTTGTGGTAGCCGCCCACTCTAATAGGGATCATCCTATACATCCTCTGCAAGGGAAACATCTTTAGCAACTTTCATCCTCTTTATCTTAACAACCTTCCTGTTCTTGTTTCTCATTTGTGCTCGGGTTAAAAGGTGTGCACCTTGATCCCATTTCAAACACAAAAGGTGCTGCAGGGAAATTTAAACCCTACGCGATGATAGGTTCATCATCTACTTGAATATCCTTTCCTTTGAAAGGGGTAGGAATGGTGATAGATGCAGTGACGACTAAACCGACAAGGGTAGCAACAATCATTATTTGGGTACTTCCCACGGCTTTGACTGACTTTGTAGAAATGGAAAAATTCTTCTCAAATAACACCCTCTTCAGGGGAGGGAACACCTGGGTTGACCTCAAGTTGAATTCCACTATCGGCTCAACAGTCTCAGACACCCTGGTTCTCAAAACGGTAACAATTACACTTCTAAACTTGATGTCAGCATTTTTCAAACCCTTGCTCGAAACAGATGAATGCTCCGTCGGGCAGCTCGCTCTTGTTCACGGCTAAGTCCATTCCAGTAACAAAGGAAAAAGTTAATTTCAGCATAAAAATTCTTCTGTAGAAAGGATTTAGAACATCAGTTTTATCCTATGTTTCCTTCTATTGTAGCAATTCCATGACAAAATGAACTTATTCAATAAACGTTGTCCGAACACGTTTTTTTTTATTTCACTTGAATTCATTTATGTAGTAAAGTTTCCAAAGCTCATTGAGCTTCAATTCATTTTTTATTATTATAGGAAAGGTTTCAAAAATGTAAAACTAGCATAATTTGTTGAAAGCAAACCAACCACAGAGGAAAATGAAGCCGAAGCAAAGAACCCGATCCAAACCAGAGGGAAAGGGTGGACATTGCACCGAACTCTCTTCGACAGATCCGATCCTAAGCTAACACCTATTGGGGGTCCACGTCAACTTTGGGAGCTGGGAGGATTCCAGAACCTCTTCGCTTAGGTGTGTCTAAACAATGCCTCCAAAATTCAAGAGGAGTTGAATACACTTGCTCAAGTAAGAAATGAATGAGGCATGTCAATGAAAGAATGACAGTTTAGCCCACGAGGGACATGAATGCGCTACCAATTTATGAAAGAACAACTATCTAATCTTTGAAGGAGAGAGGAACAATTCCTCAACAGAGTTTCCAGAAATTTTTGGTTGCCAAACTGATCTCATATATGCAATAGTTTAAATAAACAAGTGCAACATCATAAGCAATGCATCTATCCCGAGGGAAGTCTACATTTCTTTATAGTGAGGCTCGGTTGAATAAACTAAAGAATTTATGACATCAGTTTTGGTCTGCAAAACTTTTTATATTGACCGATAAATTTCCCTATCTAATATATAATATTTGATAGGGTTTATATTAAACTTGATTCCAAAGTTCTCTATAAAGGAAAATCCCTATAATTATTTACATCTAAAGTAACCAAAGTCATTTAAGAATATTCTCCATTCAGATCAGTGGTTTTGCTTTCAAGAATTTAAAATTTTAAGTATTTGAAGATTAAACATTAGAGATTCAAAATGAAATGGATCAAATGGGAACATTTATTTTCTGGAATCCAAAAGAAAGAGAGATAGGAGATATCAGTGATCCGAGGAAAACCTCAGTGACTTCTCAAATTATCCTACCGTTTGGCTTTTATTTTGAGAAAGTGTTATTTGACATTTCATCCTGTCAATTTTTATTATTTAGGGATTAAACTTGCATGAAACAGTCACAAAAGTAGCCTGGAAGGTTTATGCTATAACGAATGACAACCTCAGAGCCTAAAGCTAGTTAGGGCTTAAATTGCATAAATTAGTTGTACAAAGGTCTAAAGATAAGCTGAGGATTTATGACGTATGACGCAACCCGCAATTGCACTGAGATTTATATTCCTTAATCTGCCAAAAACTTGACCCAAATTATATTGAGCAGCTAGTGAGAACATATGTAATATTACAAAATTTAAAGAAATAGTTTTCTCACTAGGGGAGCTACGCAAGTATATTTATCGTTTCAAGTAATATAGAGTTTTTTTTAAAAACCCCAATATCGATCCCATAAGGAAAAAGTAAAATGAAAAGAAATAAAATACAATTTAGAAGTTTTAACTTTAAGAAAACTTTACTTAAAAATGCAACAAATATCTAAAGTTTAAAATTAAGTTTACTAATTTCTATAAAATGCAAGAAAATTAAATGAAATATTTTAGAAAATATATAAAAAAATACTTTCTCCTTGCAAAATAATTCATAATCAGTATAGGAATTCAAATGTTTAGAAACTTAAATGTGGCATTGTGACAAATAGGAGAATACCTACTCTTTACTTCTTTTGATTTTGTAAAGAACATTGACTAATCTAAAGTTGATGTCGGCATGTATAGTAGTGTTGGGTAGGTTCTAGTCTCTTACTCCTACATTACTCAATGTACCCTCTCTATAGGACCCACCAGTGACCCTTACTTCCAATCTCTAGACCAAATCGATAAAAGAATCTAGCATGTCACTCTAGAAACATCAATTCTACACACATCAAATCATTTCTTCCCATCAATTGCTTCTGCTCATTCCATGGTGAAATGTGATGCATGCAAGTTAAGAAAGCTTCACCCTCTTGAGGTTATAAGTTTCCTCAACAAATTTTAACAATACAAGTGGCCAATTTGTAAAGTAAATTATGATCAAGTAAAAATGTCAACACAACTTTTAAAAATAAAAGAAGTTCTAAACAAATCCAAGTCACTTACTTGATTACTTCTTATTGTAATTAGAAAGAGAGAAAACTACTCAAAAAACATGGGGATAACAAAACAAAAATATTTTTAAAACTCAAATCCAAAGTACATGACTTAAAGAGAAAAATACAAATGCTTATTCTGAATGATTCCTGATACACCTAAAATATATAGTGTTTTTAGACACATTTTTATACCTATTTTTGAGATATTGCGCTTTAATGGAAGGTATTTTTGTGTTTTTCTTGCAGATATAAGTAAAAATAGAAAAATGCTTAAAGGAGTGAAAAAGGATCAAATTTGGAGTAAAAAGGTGAAAATTTGTGAAAAAGAGTTTTGGCGCCTAAGCGCCAGATCTGGCGCTTACGCGCCGGTTAAACAGAGAAGGCCGCGCCTAAGTGCCAAGACCCCCTGCTTAAGCACTAGTGGCAATTACTAGACAAGTAAAATTGATTTTTATGAATTTCAAAGAGGTTTTTGAGGCACCCATTGGCTTAATAGGTGGTTGTGACCACCATGGACAAAAATTATCATGAAAGGATACGTCTCTTGGGCTCTTGGGCAAAATCAAGACACATTTTGAAGAGATCCCAAGGCACCTCTTGGAAAACTATAAAAAAATAAGTGAGGACTTAGAAAAGAGTCCTGAAAATATTGGCAAGTTTTGAAATTTCTTCTCTGGGAAGTTAGTTCGGTGAGATTTTCAGGAACAACGTTTTATTTACTTTATCCGTTTTGTTATTTTGTTTTGAGTGATTGTAAATGAGAAGAGATTCAAAAGAACTTCAAGAGTTTCATAGAGGACTTGAGATATGTTTTTATCTTTTTTGTTTTAGACTACTTTTAGTTTTAATCTAGACTTGTTGTTGGTTTGATAATGATTTCTTCTTTTAAACTAAAGTGTGATTTTGTTTTCTCCATGGATTCTGAGTAGTTTTCTTTATCTTTATTCTTAAAATGATAAGTAATTAAGTTTTGGATGGAAGTTGTGGAGAGTATTGATCTTTAATGTTGGAAGAAGTTGTGATGATTTAAATCCATGCACTTCATTTACTTCTTGATTTGGTCAATCCAAATGTTAAA
>NW_018164781.1:642956-661907 GCF_001263595.1 Phalaenopsis equestris | reverse complement strand
ATGAATGAGAATGTAGTTCATATGATTCAGTGCAAATAAATAGGAAAATATTCATTGATGGGTGTAGAGTTAGAGGACTTTAAAGTGACAGGTTAAAGCTCCCAACTTGGTTTATTATTTTAGGTTCTGATACAAGAATGTTAGCCCCTAGGTGGAGGGAATCGAGGGAACTCTAGAGTGAGAGCTAGTATCTTCCCTGCCTAGTGGGTCTTCAGAACTATTCAAACTTTAAATTACTCAATGTTCTTTATAGCATCTTTAGTAAGGGTAAAGAATATTATTGCTCCTATTTGGCACAAAACAATTTGCATACTTCCACAACAAAATTCCTATACTTATTACAGATTCATGATAAGAAGAAAGATATTTTCATATTAAGTACTTTTCTTCTACAAAAACTTTAATTGTTACTGTTTTGTTAAAATATCAAAAATACCCAAAATATTTAAATTTTAAATTCCGACAAAAAATATTTTTAGTTTAAGTATTATCTTTTTAACAATAGAAAAACTTTCTAGAAAGTGCATATTGCATAATCTTTCCTGTGGGTTTGATATTCAGGTTTTGGTCAAAAAGTTTTATATTACTTGATAACAATATGTATACTTGCGTAGTATCCCAATTTAAATATATATAAATTAAAAAGTTAAATTCTTATTTTTCTTCAAGATCAAGTTTTTTATTTTGTTGCAAAATAAGGAAATATAAGTGAAAAATACCATCAGAAGAACTATTGTTATACTGTGCATGAGCATTAAGATCGAGGATCAATTCCCAAGCACAATTTTGAAGTTCTCTGCCTTTCTGACTCCAAAAACACTTACAGAACTCACAAACTCTAGAAATAACAAAGACTAACAAAGAAAACTTCTCACGCACTTAACATACTCACACACTATGTGACTCAATATATCCAACCCCCCTAGTCTCTTGGAATTAATCCATATTTATAAAGCTTCAAAAATGACCAAGGGTTGCTTCAAACATGTCATCAAAATTTTGCCTCATTCACTGAATCTTCTAGAAAATAATCGTGGCACCTAGACACCACCCGAGTTCTGCATCTATTAGTAGTCAAGGCGCCAGTTGGGCTGGTTTTTTAATTTTCTTTAGTTTACCCCATTTTGCTCCTTTTTGATGTATTTTTGTGCCTTTTTACTCTTTAAATCTTCTTCTTGCACCTGCAACTAAAAACATAAAAATATCATTCATTAAAGCATAATATCCTAAAAAATTGAGCATAGAATGTTCATAAAAAGATGTAATTTAAAGATGGATCAATTCCCCCAAACTTAGACGTTACTTGTCCTCAAGTAACCTTTCTTATTTTATATATAAAGTATAACTTATGAAAGTGAGGTTTACTTGAAGATTTCTATAATTTTTATTTTAAAAAAGCAAAAGTGAAACTTTAGAAAGATTTAATAACACATGTTAAAACTAGAATGTAAAAAAATTTAGTACTCAGGTCTAAGAATTCTGATTTCTTATTTATTTCAAGAACAATTGTAGTTTGTCATATTAAAGATACTTAGAAGAATTAAAAGGAAAAGAATTTGATGAGAACTTTACTAGTAAGGATGCTAATACTTTTTAAATAAGCTTTAAAATGTAGTTAAGTCTCTTCCCTTAAGTTGATTTAAGTGAAGCCAATTTTTTATTAAACATCTCCTAAAGCTTCTCCTCACATATATTTTCTTTTTGGCTTTTCTTTCCTTTTTATTTTTCCAATCTATTTATTTTAGGATCATTTTCAGTCCATTCTTTTTTTTCATGTCATGTGAGGATTACTATATCTAGATAGCCTTTAATGATTTTTAACTCCATCATCCTCTTCTTAAAGTTAAAACTTTCCATATTTCGTTACTTCATAAATGTGTATTAGACTTGAAAATATTTTCATAAAGTCTCAATTCTTTCTTTTTAAATAAAAATCCATGATCTTTAACATTTCCAAAATATATATTCCTTCATTTTAAATAGTAAAAGCATAATTTTATACTCTTATACTAAATATTTCAAATCCAAAATTAATCCTTATTATTAAAAATTCAAATACTTAAGTTTAATATATTATTTATAAACTCAAAAATATATTTATCTCAAGCTATCCCATCATACCACAGGTTATATTAAAATAATTTTGAAAATATATTCTACTTAGGAAAAATAAGGTTTAGCTTTTTGAAAATCTCTTCTCCCTTCCCTCAAATGTAAATTTTTAATTAATTTAAAATAGTACAATTTATAATAAGTTTGAAGAAAGAGAAAATTTTAAAAATTCGAAGCACGAGAATAGTGCAAGTAGAAAAAAAATAAGTGTTGAGTAGTAGACAATTTAAATTAAAACGGGTATATCATGAAAAGGTTGCAAATAAAAATCTCAACTCTAACACATATCCAGTACTAAAAAAAAGGTAGTAAAAAATAGCGTTGATAAAATATAATTACACTAAGAAATCCTACATAGTTATACATCAGAAGTCCAAACATATGAAGTAAAACAAATCAACAACAGAAAAGTAAGAAAGTTTCCTTCAACAACATCATCACCATCCAAATCAAATGATATATCTTCATCCATAGATTTTGTGCTTACATAAGGAGAAAATCGAGGGAATATAGGTAAATCAACTAGCTGGACTCCCTTAACTCTTCTTCCAAACATAATCTGCCATGTGATCAAATTTATTTTCATATCTTCTATACGACTCTACTTCAAAAACATATCATTCTAGTGTTCCAAATATCTCTCACACAACACATCCCAAAAATCAGATGGAGGCTTAGTAGTAGTGGAAGTAGAAGATCTAGAAGTAGAAGGCCTAGAAGTAGTAGTAGAAGGTGCATCATGATCTCTATCTCTATGTTGTCCGTATACATCTACACTGGCTTTCCCAATGGACTTAAGTGGCTTCAACTACTCCTCCAAATTTTTAAACTTTACTTTAGAGTCTTTGCAAATAGTAAATATCAAAGATAGAAAAAAAAGACCTGAAGTACTACTAGCTCTTGCAGAAGAACTAATAGTTTCATAAATAAGAAAGCGAACTTCTATAGGTTTCATCATTTGAATGCAATATTTAATATGAATCTTTCTCTTATTATCTCAAATAAATAATTTGAAGGAAGGAGGCGAGCAGGAATAAAATAATGTCAGGCCTATGAGTTGGAATTGAGCTTGAAAGAAGAAAAATTTACTTTATGATAATTTCAAATCTTCCAAGCTCCACATCCAACAGTCAAATATGCAACAATATAATCTAACTCTTCTTCTAATGGAGTGTATTCTAAATAGAAAACTGTCAGTAGTAGGTGGCAAGCCATATATCACATTGATCCGCTTAGCAGTAAACTCTACTCCTCTTCCTCAAATAAAGATTTCATTATCATCCGCTTCAGACAAATTTGCATAAAACTCTCGTACAACAGTGATGACAACAATAAAAATAAAATAACAGAAGGTTTCCTATTGCCAAGACACAATAACATTTTTAATAGCTCCACCGGGTCTGTAAAAGCTTCGCTCTATAATAAACTTTCTCGACGATGCAAATTTGTTGTAATGAATTTGTGCTTTATATTGACAAATTTGGCATTATAGAAAGTTTCCTTTCCCTTTCTCTGCTTCATCTTAGGAGCCATCTAAAATTTTGAAGAAAAAGTCTAGCAAATTTTAAAATTAAAGTAAAAGCCTTTCTGCAAGCTTTTTCAAGCAAATAAGACTTAGATCTATGGATTTTTACCACCTAAGCAAATAATTTTTCAAATTTCGGTCTCCACATAATGTATGAAAAATACATGGTGAAATTGTAAAATAACTATGCCAACATGTAGATCTAACCTTGAGAAGATGAAATCTACTGGTTTCAAGCAAAGAAACTTGAAAATCAAAGCTCTAATAAGTATCCTAGGCCAGGTTTTTGCAAAAAAGAGGACGAAGAAGGAGCTTGAGCGTCAACAATAGCATGGGTTCAGTTTAAATCGCAATTTTTTTTTTACTTTTAGCCAGTTTAGTTGAACTGGCTCCAATGCCTAAGCTCCAAGCTTGCAGATGGTCTGGCACGTAGGCAGCAGTTCTGGCACCTAAGAGCTAGTTTAAAATCTTTTTGTTCTTGGATTTTAAGTGTAACACAACAGGACAATGGTCTTTAAACCAAAATTTCAAATTAATTTCATATCACACCTATTATTTATGATCTCGCAAACATCTTATATCTTCCAATTATAATTCTTTATTTGAGATTAATTCACCATTCTAACACAAGTTTTACACAACACAAATTTTCATTAACATCCATCAAGTGACAATCCAACGTAAACTAAAACAGTTTAGAATACTGGAAATTGAGAACACACAACAACACAATCAACTACAAGATTAAAGTAGCACACACAAAACATCCATTACTAAAGTAGACACAAACTTAAAATACTTAAACACTAGAATCCTTCTAATGATCAACCCTTGTTAATTGTATTCTTGTCACCCATTTCACATGTTAAATAGTTGTGATCAAATGTCTGGAAGAAAGGAGCATGAGGAAATTTCATGGCCATTTTTTCGTCAATCCATATCACGCCATGCGATTGAAATGGAGTTTCATTTGCCACTCCAAATGCTCATAATGATGATATATTTCATGCAACTTATTATATAGATGTGATAAATCCTCCTCAATCATCCTCAATTTGCTCATCATCCTTTCCAAACTCAGCACTAAGAACCCGTTGAAATAGGTTTTGGCATCATAATGCACAAACTTATCTCCAATTGCCCTACCATTATTTCTACTCTCCATGGAAGCTAGTGAATGGAAGAAATATCTCAAAATCCCTCAATATTTCTTATCTCTAGTCTAATTTTAAAAGGTCTAAATATTTGGGATGAAGGTAAGGCAGTTTAAAAGGAAATAAATGGAGAAAAATGCTTGGGGGTGTTTTTCTCCACGTCTAGAAATTGTGGCGCCTAGGCGCTTGATACACCAAAATAATTTATTATTTTAAGTATACATTTTATGCTTATTTTTGGTGATATTGCACTTTAAAGAAGGGTATTTTCATGTTTTTGTTACAGTTATATCAATTTATATCAATTTTAGGATCAATTTTAGGCATTTGAAGAAAAAATAGTAAAAAGGAGAAATTTTGGAGCCAAAATAGAGAACTTTATGATTCTGGCACCTGAAGCACCATTTTCCAGAGAGCTGGCTCCTGAGGTGCTAGAACTGGCTCTTAATGTTACATTATACAAAGAAGTTGCACCTAAGCTCTGAAGCGCCATTTTCGAGAGAGCCGGCACCTGAAGCACCATTTTCCAGAATTGGCGCTCAAAGCGCCAGCATTGGCGTCTGAAGTGTCAGAACCTAAAATAGCGTACACTTTAGTAACTTTGTGCCTGAAGCACCAGAATCAGTGCTTGAAGAGCCAGAATCAGTGCTTGAAGAGCCAAAGATGATATGTGATGGAATAAGCGGTTTAAAATGAATTTTGAGCGGATTTTTACGGCTCCAAATGATTCAAACGCCCTATGGAGTGATTCCATGCATCTAGACACTTTGGAAGGCTCTCTAATGAAGGGATATGGCTCTAGAAAGAATGGACATGTCTTTTGGGATTTAAAAGGTGTTACTTTGGGAGAGAATTTAGGAGGGATTTTCAAATTCTTTTTTAGAGGAGGCAACCCCTAATTAAAATGAGAGAAGTTTGGTGACAAGAGAAGGGAGAGGCGAGAGGCAAGTTAGAGAGCGAGGGACTTGGAGATTTTCTTCTCATTACGTTTCTAAGAGAGAATGGAGAGTGCTTGTAAAGAGGGAAAGTGCTTAAAAAGAACTTCTAAAAAATTGTTTGGGAAGGAGTTTGAGATAAGTTGATTCTTTTATTTCTTTGTTTTGAAAACTTGATTTTATTTAAGAAAACTGTGTTTTGTTGTTTCCTTCTCATGAATTATGAAATGTCTTCTTTAACCTTTTTCCTACTATGAGATATGGTTTTGTGAAGAATTGATTTTATTTTATGCAGTTTTAAAAGTCAATAATTTGTGATGATTAGAACTCCGATCTTCATTTACTTTTTGATCTAGTCAATTGAAATGTTAAAATGTGTTGAGAAACATATTATCCGAAAGAGCCATGATTTTTACAACATGGTGAGAGTTACATTCAATTTCATGGGTGAGAATGTAATACATGGGGTTGAGCACAAATAAATATGAAAATATACTTTATTGGACGTAAAACTGGAGATTTTAGGGTGATAGATTAAAATCCCCAATTTGGTTCACTTGATTGGAAACTAATGTGAGATTGTTAGCCCTCAGACGTGGGAGAAGTGGGAATTATGGAGTGAGAGCCGATATCCTCCCAATCTAGCCACAAAATTAAGGACAAAACTCCATTAGAGCCTTTTATTACTTGAGCAATATGTATACTTGCATTATTATTACAGGTTTGGCAGCTTAAAAATTTTAAAAAATAAAATTATTTTTGCTAAAGTTATTTTTTATTGGGATTGAATAGCATATTTTTTTATTAGTATTATTGTGTGTTTCTTATTATTGAAAAATATTTACAAAAGAAACACACAACAAACCATGCATCAAGTTTTTGGTACCGTTGTCAGTGAGTAACGGTAAATAATATTTAAATTTAAAACATTTTATTTGAACTGAAAAACTTGTTGTATTTTAATTTGAATATTTTCATATTTTAGTATGTTTGCTTATTTTAATTGCTGATTGTGTTTGTTTATGTGTAGTTTAAGTGTAGTTTAAGATCTAAAATGTAGTTTAAGATCTAAAAATTTAGTACCTTACAATATAGAGTTAGAAAGAACCATTAGAAAAATTTGAAAACAATAAAAAGAAATAAATAATTTGCAAAATGGCCAGCAAAATGAATTACAATTTAAATAGTTCTAGAAATGAAAATGAACATCATCAGAGACCTTTAAGAGATTATGTTAATCCTACAGCAGATGAAATTTATTTTAGTATACAAAACCCTGTTGTAGCTGCCAATTCATTTGAGCTTAAACCTGTTATTATTGAAATGGAACAAAATAATTAGTTTAGGGGAACACCATCTGAAGATCCAAACTTACATCATGCTAGTTTTCTAGAATTGTTTGCTACATTTAAATATGATGGAGTGTGGAGTGTCGAATGATGTGAGTGTCGAATGATGTCGTTAGACTTAGATTTTTTCCTTTTTCATTAAAGGATAAAGCTAAGATGTGGTTAAAATTGTTAGCACGTAGATCGATAAGAACTTGGGGAGACTTATCACTAACATTTTTATCGAAATATTTCCCACCACAAAAAGTTTCTAAGCTTAGAAATGATATTACATCTTTTTGTCAATTTGAAAGGGAATCAATCCATGAAGCTTGGGAAAGATTTAAAGATCTTCTTATAAAGTGTCCACATCATGTGTTGCTAGATCTATTAATGATTCAAACTTTTCATAATGGATTGGTTGGATCTCTTAGAACGATAATACGATAATTGACGCTGCTGTTGGCGCTGCTGTTGGTGGATCATTAATGTCAAAATTGTTCGATGAAGCATATTTGTTAACTAAAGAGATGGATACTAATAAATATTAATGGCCTTCTGAAAGGGTATATCCAAAAAAGTAGTTAGTATTCATGATTATGATGCAATATTTATATTGGCTACCAAAATAGCTGCTATATCGAAGAAGATAGATCAATTTGGAATGAATTACTCTCATACATGAGTTGTGCTTGAGGAAAACTCATTGAGACAAGTGTTATAATCTCAATCTTCTTATGAGGTTTTAAATGCAATAAATAATTGTTCTAACAATCCTTATTCTAATTATTGTAATCCTTGTTGGAAAAATCATCCAAATTTCAGTTAGACTAATAATAACTCTAATGTCATTAATCTGCAATGGGGAAATATTCCTGGGAACCCATTAGGAAACTCCAACAACCAAGGAAATCCAACTTATAAATCTTATTACCCTTCAGATTTTAATAAAAATTTGCAGAGTAAGGAGAAGAAATTATCAATGGAAGAATTAATGTTACAAATGGGAATTCAATTACAAAGTCAACGAGCTGCAATTATATACATGAAAAATCAGTTGGGATGTATTGCTACTGCACTTAACAATAGACATCCAATAACGTTGTTTAGTAATGTTGAAGTAAATCCTAAAGATCAGAACAAAGAGTAAATTAAGACTATTCAACTGAGAAGTGGAAAAGAACTGAAAACAAAAATTCAAATAGAGCCGGAAGTTGAAATTAAAAAAAATGAGATGGAAAATAAAAAATTTGATAAATATTTTCATTTTGAGTTAGATTATGCTATCAAACTAATGAAAATTGCTGTAAAAAGACCACCACCTCCATTTCCTCAAAGATTTAAGTAGAAAAACAAAGATAACCAATTTTCAAATTTTTTGGAATAATTAAGGAAATTAACTATAAACATTTTATTTGCTGAAGCCCTGGGACACATGCCAAACTATGTGAAGTTTTTGAAGGATGTACTTAATAAGAAAAGTAAGTTTGAGGATAATGAAGCTGTTGTACTTAGTGAAGAGTGTAGCTTTATAATTCTGAAAAAATTTCCTAAAAAACTTAAAGATCCTGGTAGTTCTACTATTCCTTGTGCTATTGGGGAAAGATTTTTTGGAAAAGATTTATGTGATTTAGGAGTCAGTATTAATCTTATGCCTCTATCAATTTTCAGAAGGTTGGGTTTAGGAGACATTTCACCTACAACTGCAACTCTTCAGCTAGCTGATCTTTCGATTGCCTACCCTAAATGTGTTATAGAAGATGTTTTGGTAAAGTTTGATAAATTTATCTTTTCTGTGGATTTTATTATATTAGATATGGAGGAATATAAAGAAACTCCTATGACTTTAAGAAGACCATTTCTTGCCACTAGAAGAGCTTTGATAGATGTGCAAAAAGGAGAACTAACTATTAGAGTTAGTGATAGAGTTAGTGATCAATATTAGAGTTAGTGATCAAGATGTTACGTTTAATATTGCAAAATTAATTAGATAACCTGTAGAAGAGAGAGATATTAAATGCTTCAGAATGGATATAAACGACTATTTAAGTCATTAAAATTTCACAAAGACATGTGAAAAGAATTATGAAAAATAATATTTTGAATATGAGGATGAGGATAAAATTCAAAAGGAATCTATGGAAGTGAGTAATGAAGAATTGGATTATGTTCAAGAACAATTTGAAATGTTAGATCCTACTGATAATAACAAGAATTTAATTTCATCTACTGAGAAACCTCCTAAACTAAAAATGAAAACACTTCTTACACATTTAAAGTATACATTTTTAGGAGATTTAACCATATTACATGTTATTGTATCCTCAGAATTAACTGATAAGAAAGAACAAAAGTTGTTTGAAACTTTAAGAATATATTAAAAAACCTTTGGATGGATATTAGCTAATATTAAAGGAATCAGTCCTTCGATTTGTATGCATAAATTTTTTTTGGAAGATCATCATGAACCAAGAGTCGATCCTCAAAGGAGATTGAACCTTATGATGAAAGTTCTCAAGAAAGTGATTTTAAAATGGTTAGATGCAGGAATAATATATCCAATTTCAGACATTGCTTGGGTAAGACCAATTCCTTGTTTTTCAAAGAAAGGAGGTGTGACTATTGTGACAAATGAGAATAATGAATTAATATTAATAAGATAAGTTACTGGATGGAAAATATGCATGGATTATGGAAAATTACATTATGCCACTAGAAAAGACCACTTTCCTCTACACTTTTTGGACTAGATGTTAGATAAACTGGCTGGGCACATTTATTTTTTGCTTTCTAGATGGAAATATCGACTATCATCAAATACTTCTTGCTCTAAAGGATCAAAAGAAGTCAAAGTTTACTAGTCCTTATGGAACTTTTGCTTTTCGGCGATTGCTCTTTTGATTATGTAACACACCTGCAAAATTTTAAAGATGTATGATGTCAATTTCCAGTGATTTAATTGAAAAAGGGATCGA
Organism: Phalaenopsis equestris; assembly: GCF_001263595.1. NCBI lineage: Eukaryota > Viridiplantae > Streptophyta > Magnoliopsida > Asparagales > Orchidaceae > Phalaenopsis > Phalaenopsis equestris. The sequence goes on along the minus strand of NW_018164781.1, from coordinate 651,878 downwards.
AGTCTTTATGGAAAATTTTTTGTATTTGGAAATTCATTTGAAGCATGTCTAAATAATTTAGTGAAAGTTTTAGAATTATGTGAAAAGATGAATCTTGTGTTAAACTAGAAAAAATGTCAATTCATAGTTGCAGGAGGAATTGTACTTGAGCATAAGCTTTCAGAAAATGGCACGGCTGTAGATACTACAAAAATATAGGTTATATCTAAACTACAGATCCCGGTTGAATATAGTTGTGTAAAATTTATAAAGTTGACTCCGCTTTACAGCAGTGCCAAAAACTTGATGTCATATTTTAGTAATAATAACGTTAAGCTCTTAAAATTGGATTCTAAGCAACTATACGTATCTTTATCAAGTAATATAAGACTTTCTGTTTAAGTCCCAAATATCAATCCCAAGGGGAAGTTTTAAATTTGAAACGATATATTAACTAGGAAATTCACAGAAATCAAACAAAATTACTGTCACTAATTTTGAATGTGTAAAATGCTTATTAACTACTAGTAAAATGTAAATGCAGAGTTTAAAACAGTAACTACTAAATTATGTTAATGTGATGAAGTTTTCTAATATGAAAAAACCTATTTCCCACTACAATAAACTTTTTGATGAAATGAGATGGGATAAATGGTTTAAATTTGTATTGGGCCAAATAGGAGCAATTTTAATTCTCTACTCTGATTCAGTGTTATAGAAAATCATTGGCTAATCTTAGGTTTAGTCCCTAAATCCGTGGCTAGGCTAGGAGGATACTGACTCCGACTCCAAAGCTCTCACTTCTCTTCCCCTAAAGGCTAAATCTCGCTTTAGTGTTTAAACACTAAGATTGAATTAGGAATTTTTTGTCTGTCACCCTAGAAATCTCCAATTCTTCACCCAACAAAGTATATTTTCCTATTTATTTGCACTTAATTCCATGAACGAAACACTCATTCATGGACTTAAATGTGATTCTCACTCTATTATAGAACTCATACTCCATTTCCTGATCATATGTTTCACAACATATTTTAATAATTTAATTGGCCAGATCGAAAAGTAAATTAAGAATGGAGTTGAAAAACCATCCCACAAATTTATTTTAATGTTTAACATTTGCACATCCAAATTATCTCTTCTTTTCACCATATCTTAGAGTAGGGAGAAATATAAGGGAATCTACTCAGACATCATGATAAAGATACAAAAAAAAAATTCATATATAAAAGAAAGTTCATACAACAATAATAAACAAACAACACTTATCTAAAACTCTTTCTCAAAATAAATTTTTTGTAGCCTCTCTTAGGAATTGTAGGAAGAAGAAATCTCTCACTTCTCTTCCTCTCCTACACTTCTTAGAGAAGAATTCACACATAAACTCAATATAAAAACTCAAAATTATAAAAATAATAATTAACTAATGGTGTGGAATGGTGTGGAATGTTGGTTTGTGAAGAGGAAAAACCAAAATGAGTGGAAGAACTTGATATGGTGCGAAGCGGGTGGGGGTTTCTGATCAAATTTTGACACTAAATAGAGCCTAGGTCGGTTCTCCAATAGGTTCATCCAAAAACTCTTCAAAAAGCATCCAAATTTGTCAAATCTTCTAGAAATAGGGTCTGCACCGACACTGGCGCCAACCGACACTGGTGTCATCGGTGCCCATTCTAGAGTCGTCGGCGGTAGAGGCTATTCAATTAATTACACCTTCTCTGTCAAACAACACCGTCGACGCTGAACATTTTTTTAAATTCTACATTTTGACTCCAAATTTTATCCTTTTTGCTTCCTTTTTGCTCTAAGTCCTCAAAATCAACAACCAGCAATAAAACACAAAAAATACCTTCCATTAAAGGCAATATCACCAAAAATAAGTATAAAATATGAGTCTAAAAATGCATATATTTTTGGTGTATCAAAATCCCCCAAACTTAAATGTTACTTGTCCTCAAGTAACTCCTTTACTACATAAAAATATGACTCATGGTAAAGATTATAACTTCTGTATTTCCATATCTCAGTTCAATAAGTACAATAGCATAACTTAAGAAAATTTAAAATAACTCCAGTTAATACTAAAGGTATAAGAATATCTAGTAGTGAAGTCTAAGATTTTTAATTCTCTATTTATTTCAAGGAAAATTTCAAATTATTCTTATTAAAGCCACTTACAGTATCCATATGAAAAAGAACTTCATGAAACTTTACTAGTAAATATGCTTTTACTGAAATATAAGTTTAGAAAATGTAGCCAAGCTTTATTCTTTAAGTTGAATCAAGTGAAGCCAATTTTTAATTAGGCATCTCCTCAAGCTTCTCCTCACATCCTTCTTCTTTTATTTTCTTTTTCTTTTCTTTTTAGGATCATTTTCAAGATTTTTTCTTTTCTTTTCTTTTCTTTTTCTTTTCTTTTTTTTTTTCTTTTTCTTATGTGAGGATTACTATATCTGAATACCCTTTAATGATTTTGAACTTCACTTTCCTCTTCTTAAAGTTAAAAACTTTTAACATTCCTTCACTTATAAATTTATATTAGCTTTAAAGGTCTTTCATAAAGTTTTAATCTTTTCTTCTTACATGAATCTCTAAGATTTTTAATACTTCAAAAATACAAATTCCTTTACTTAAAATAGAAAAACAAAGTCTTATTCTATCCTACTAAATATATTAATCTCTAAATATAACCTTTATTATTTAAAAAAATTTATATAAGTTTACTATATGCTTAGAAACATAAATATAGTTATCTAAAGTTACCTATAATACCAAAGATCATGTTAAACTCTTAAAATATTCTGATAATATAACTAATCAAGGATAAATAAATTTAAGTCTCTTTTCTTTTTTAAAAAGGAATTTTTTTCCCCCCAAACTTAGATTTTTAGAAGATTTTGCATGAAAAACAAAAAAAATAAAGGGTGAAAGAAAACATTTAATACATAAAGAAAATACATACCTATTGAAGGTTTTGATTTAAACTTTAACTTTGAAATATTGCAGGTGTTAATATGAAAAGCTACAAGACTTAAAACATTAAATAGCACATAATACATATAAAAATTTGCTGAGAAAGAGTTAACTACAAATACATCCAACAAAGTACTAAAAATTAATAACTTCCAGCAGTTTCACAAATCTAAAGTTCACAACACAGCATACAACAAAATAGAGTACCACAATCCACAAACAAATAGTCTTAAAAATAAAGTACAATTAAACATAAAAATAAACAAAAAAAAAATCTAACACACATATTTTTAATCATCATCTTCTTCTTCTTCTTCTTCCACGTCCAACTTCTGCTGCTGATATGGAGTAAAAACAGTGTGAGTAGGAAACTGAACTGAGTGATCACCCTTCATATATTTGACCATTGCATCATCATAAGCAGCATCATTTTCAAATTTTTGTTGCATCAATTCATCAATGTTAGCATTTCTCCCCTCCATATTTTCCATTCTATGATCCATTCTCAAGGTACCTCCCTGTTGGATTATCATTTGCTCCATAAGTTCCTAAATGGTAGGGGTGCTAGAAGTACTTGAAGTAGAAGGAATATCCCTTGTCCTACTTCCAGATCTCCATCCCACATGAGATTCATAAGTCCTTATAATAGCTGGCCTAATAGGTCTTGGAGGTTCAATACTCTCCTCATCTTCTCTATAATCAACACCTGCTTGTTAACATAATGTGAAGATCAGTGTAGGGTGAGCTAAACCACTAGTGGTCTCTTCTAAAGCAATAGATCGAGTGTTCTTAGAAATAATAGAGCCTACATTTATCCTCATCACCTGCTGGATACAGAAGTTCAAGATGGCTCTATCCTTTTTTAACTCACTATGATAGTTTGTTGGTATCATTCATCTAGAAATAAAGTAATGACAGGCCTTAGATACTACATTTAACATAGAAAGAGAAAATGCTACCTTAACTCCATTGTTCACCTTCCAGGTTCCTCTTCTATCAGTAAGAAAATAAATAAACTCATCTAAGGCCTCATTAGTTGCAGAAAATAATTTGTATTGGCAGCTATACAAATCTTCTAACTGATAGAATTCATTAATCTTCCTTGGAGTAAACTCCACCATTTTCCCACGAAAATACACAGTCCTCGGAAGTCTCCTTCAAAGCATAGAACTCCATCACTACACCAACAATCACCTCGGCAGTAAGGTAGCAAAAATTTTCCCCCTGCTCTCTCGACTTGTCCTCCCAGATTTTTAAATCCTTGATTCAGAATCACTTATTTAGTTGAAAGTAAACTATTGAAGCAAATGTTGGCCTTTTAGTTGAAAATCCTTTGATCATTAAAATCTACTATTCTCTTTCTATTGCTCATTCTGGGTGCCATGATAAATCTAATAAAATTTGATAAAATCAAAATAAATTCCCAAAAATTCCAAAAATCACATTGTGGAACTTTTTAAACTTAAATCTACTAAGTAAGAGTTCATCACCAAAGGATTTTCTAAAAACCATCCAAGAAAATCTCAAAATTTTGGATCTAAGCAACGTAAGATATATCCTTAGTGAAAATAAAAAATTTTGAGTTCAAAGTGTTGCTCTTACCTAGAGAAGATGAAATCCAAACATCATTTGCCTTAAAATCGCTTATAATCCGAGCAACAACAAGCCCTAGGTGTAAAAATGGAGGTTGAAGGTGACTCAAAGGTTAAAAATGACGTTTTACTGTGCAAATCATGAAATTTAAGGGTGTTTGGGTCGAGGGCGTTGTCGGCGCCCATGCCGGCGCTAGTGGCCAAAAATGCCAAAATTCAATTTTTCAATTTTTGCAGTTTTCTACTTTCTTTCAATTCACTTCAAAGTTTAATTTTATCTAATTTTTTTAAACACTAGTTTTCATTTTAACATAATTCACAAGCAAGCAATTTCACAAATAACACTAAACTAACTTTTATATATGAAAGTGCACCTTTTACAAATACATTTTTCTAATCACACTTCCACATCCTTAAAACAGACTAAATTATAATTCAACGTTGAAATCAAGCCACAACACAAAGAGTTCTAAAGCAAAGTAAAGTAAATCAAATCCACATAATTACATTAAAAAATAAGTATTTTAAACTAGTAAAATTTCAACTTCAATTATTCTTCCTCTTCTTCCGTGCTTTCTCCTCCTCTAATATCTTCCATAGACTGGTAATGGACATACAAATTGTAGAAGAGTCGGTACGGGAGTTGATCAGTCAAATTTTCATTGATCCATCCATTTTTCTTGAACATCTGTACCAATCCTGCTTCAACTGTTTCAGTATGATCAAATCAGTATGATCAACAGTATGATCAAAGTTCTCCTTCATTCTCCAATCTAGGTGATCGAAAAGGTAGTTAAGATTTCCTATTGCATTCATATCACTATGAAGTTCTCTTTCTATTTTCTTCATTCTCTTCTCCAAAGATATTGAACTTCCAACTGCTAGTGGCATCAATGGTTTTGAAGCATGTGATGAATGATCCATGATAATATCTATTGCTTCATTTCTATTTTCTATATTATTGTCATCAATAGGAATCATGGGCTCCTAAGGTAATAAAACTTTTTCCCAACTTTCATGTGGAACTTGATATTGACTATAAATTAGGAAAATTGTAGAAGGATGCCCAAGTCCATATATTGGCCCATTCATAATAATACCCATAACAGATTTGAGAATAATTGACCCCACATCAATTGGTTTTTCCATTTGAATGCAATAGTTTAAAATGACACTTTCTTTTGTAACTCTACTAATCTTCATGGTAGGGAGTAGTTCTGTAGATATGAAGAAATGCTATTATTTTGAAATTGGATTAAGCAGTGAAGCAAAGAAATTGGTGTATCCCACATCTCTGATTTCCTAATTATCATGTTCATTTGTCAGAAAATTATGTACTTCTTGCATCATATCTCTTGTTGGGATAAAATTTGTATAATGACGGATTGGAACGTTTTCTATCATATACAAAACATTAATTCAAGACGGAGTAAATGGTACAGCATTACCTTGAATGAAGACGACTCCTTGGGTAATTCCATGTAAGTTAGCATAAAACTCCTTGACTATGGGTACTACAACTGCAGCGATAGTGTAGCACAGAACTTCCCAACACCTCTGCACAATGATACCTCTGCACATCCCAACACCTCTGCACAATGATTTTCTCGATCTCTGAACTTGGATGACTCAATCCATGGTTGACAATGCCTCTCTCCTTAATAAGTCTCTTATTCGTGATGACTTAATCGTATAATTTCTGAGCATCAAAACTGATAAACTTTCTTCTATTGAAAACTCCATACCTTAAAGTATTTCTAGAATTGGAAGCCATGAAATTCAAAATTAGGAAGTTTCTGGACGTCCAAGGCAGTTATTAAGACTTTAAAAACATTTCTTGGCAATTATTGAGGAAGGAAATCTTGCCAAAGTCTTCCAAAATCATTCAGCACGTGGAAAACTGCTCGGGACACCATCGGTGCTCCCGATGGTGCTGTCGGCACCATGGTCCTTTAAGCGAGCGCCAAAGGCCAAATTCACTTCTACAACTTTTTTCTTGTTCAATTTGATTCCAAATTTTCCTCCAATACCAATATTTGTCTTAATATATGATATATATAATTGTGTAGGACTCAAAAATACAATTATTTTCTAATACATAAACACATTTATTAACAAAATTAAGTACACTAATTAAACAAGATAGTAATGTATAGATAGATAGATTTATATATGGGTTGCCTCCCACAAAGCGCTTGGTTTAACGTCGGCAGCCCGACATTAAATTTGTTTAGTTGGGTTAACTTAACATTAAAACTTCTTTAAATTGTGGTATGTGTCCTTCATAAAAATGTTTTAATCGATTCCCACTAACTTTAAATATCCATCCAGTTTTAAGATCCTTAATAACAACAATTCAATAATGATAAACTTTAATTACTTTAAATGGTCCTAACCATCTGGATTTCAGTTTGCCTGGAAATAATCTCAGTCTTGTATTATATAATAGAGTTGTATGTACAGGTTCAAACTTCTTCTTAATAATCTTCTGATCATGCCATATTTTCATTTTCTATTTATAGGCTTTTGCATTATCATATGCTTCATTTCTAATCTTCTGAAGTTCATTGAGTTGCAATAATCTTTTATCGCCCGCATCTTTTAGATTAAAATTAAGATCCTTAATAGCCCAAAATGCTTTATGTTCCAATTCTACTGGTAAGTGGCATGTTTTTTTCCAAAAATAAGACTATATGGGGACATTCCTATGGGAGTCTGTTGACCTCATTTTTGGTTGAGGTTTAATTTTTCCTCTTTAGTAGCCTAGGGTCTAGCCATAGGACTTTTCCTGTTGACTATTCTTAGAAAACTTGACAGGAACCCTCACCATTAGAAATTCTACCCTCTTCTTTACTCAACCTGAAGTTCCACATGTTGGTCTCAACCTCTAAGTACTTAGTAGGGGAGGTCACTATGGGGGAAACTCAAGATGAGTCACCCTTAGGATTGCTGAACCTTAGGGTTGACTTTGGGTGTTGGTCTGGAGCTAAGGCACTCACTACGTTTATCTACACCCACAATCACTCACAACCACGAACTCAAATTTCTAGCCTAGTTCTCTTGATCTTTTGGGATACTCATGTAGATGGTCCCCTAAACCTACTAGCCCTAGGGTTATGGTTTAGCTAAGACCACTATGTAAAGGACCCAAAATGGGGTTTCCTTTGGTCCATGGCTTATTGGTGATGATTGGTACCTCAATTCTACCAAAATACCCATCTTGGCCTTTTACCCCTAAAACACCCCCTAATTACCAAAATACCCCTCTTTGACCCAAAATTCCAAAAAATCCAAAAATTCCCAGAAAATTCCAATAAATCCCTAATATTCCTAATTTCATTTCTTTAAACTACTCCATGACCCAATTTGGCCAATTTGACCGTCTTTAACAAAAATCCCCAAATTACCCTTTAAAGACTCAAATTTCCCCAAATCCAACTAAAATGTCCACCAATTTGATCTAAATTGACCCTAATTCCAATCCCAAACTCAAATTCACTTTTTATACGACCAAACTAAACCAAATCCAACCTCAATTGGTCCATGATTTGAGCCCAATTTTGATTTGGGTCAAAGCCCTAATTTTGACCATATGACCTAATCACACCAAATTGAACCCATAGCCTAGTCAATTGGCCTCATTAATGTTGAAAAATCTTTATGAAATTCATATACATCAAAATCAACCATCAACTGATATTGGTGAAGCCTCAAATCCATTTGATTTTGGCCTAAATCCAAAATTCCCAAATTTTGCCCCAAATTGGCTAAGTCCCTAAATTTCACCCAATTGATTGCCTTAACCTCCAAATTGGCATCCAATTCATGTGTGAAAACTCTTCATGAGGTCCCTATTGACCATTTAAAATAATCAATTTGGTCTTAACCCAAGGCCAACCCAAGCTAGACCCAAGCCTAGCCCAACATGACCAAATTGATTAAAGTTCAAAATTCCTTCAAATTGACCTTTCAATTGAACTCAAAACCGTTTCCATCCTTCACTAAAGTTGTTACCTGTGATCATGTACACCAAATGCAACAATCAATTGAGTCGATTGACATGGCTAACCTAGCCCAAACCCAAGTTTTGGTCAATTGCACCCACTTGGACCCATACACTAAGTGTGACCTAACCACCTTAAAGCCACCAAATTAACTCCACCATAACCATTAGTTGGACTTAGTGACTAGTCCAAACACCATGAAACCACCTAAATTAAGGGATCTTATTTCAAAAAATGCACATGCTTAAGATATCTTTGCCAAATCCAAGCACATTTGCATTAAATTGCTGTGATGGATTCCTCTGGGTTCCCTGAGCTCCTAGCCACCCCCCCCTGGCTGGCCGACCAGCCTAGTGGCCAGAAAAGCCCAAAAT
>NW_018164781.1:642083-642911 GCF_001263595.1 Phalaenopsis equestris | reverse complement strand
ATGGCACCTCACCTAAATCAAACCTAGAGGACAGCTCATCCAAATCAAATTGAAGAGCTCCTCTGCCCTCCACCTAAGCACCACAATGAACCCAACTTGTGCCCTGAGAGCCACCCCATGGCCATTTTTATAAAAACTCACCTCCCACGGCCATGGGAGGTGTGCTTAAATTTTCTTAGAAAAGCCGCTCCAAACTTCACACAGAGCTTCCCTAAGATCCCCTAAGTGCATTCCAACAACTTTCCCTCACCCATTCCAATTGTCGGAGCTCAATTTTGAGCTCGAAACCCTGCCGGAAACCAGGACAGGACCCAATACACCTCCACACTCCACCAAACTTTAATCCCTTATGCCTACACGCTTTTGCCCACACCTTCACAACACCTTCACAAGAGTGAAAGAAGCCAAAGCCCATCAAATCCCCCTTCCACAGAGCCTCTACCACAGCTTTAGACCAACACCTGAAATCGAGCGTGGTTGGATTCATACCTAGGCCTTATACCAAGTCCAGGGACTCAATCTCTAGCCTCCTTGGACCCCAACAAACATGTCGAGCACCTCTGATTGAAGCCTACCTTCTCAGAGCAAAGGTATAAAACTCCTCCTCCCGAACTTATTTTGATTCCCCATTTACTTAAACTTGATTTCATGGCATCTTAGCCATATGGATGTGTTCATGTCACTTAGACGAGTCCATAAGATCAAACCCAAAGTGATTTGGTTGAGTCTAGGCCGAGATCTTAAGGTTTTAGTCTGGATGGGCACGGGATCATTCTATCGGGGACGATGACGGGGAGCCGTTTGATCAAGCGTGTATCAAATGGACGA
>NW_018164781.1:640294-642061 GCF_001263595.1 Phalaenopsis equestris | reverse complement strand
CAGCACTTAACCAGCGGGCCGAGTCAGCAGCTACGTGGATGGTGGCGTCCAACCAGAGCACGCCACACATGCCTTTTGAGCCGTCGTAGGTTGAGGTGGCACGCGCTGTTTAAATAGATAAATAGGACTTTTTCCTATTTTTTTAAATACCCTTAACTTAGAAAATCCATAATTTAGTGTAGAAAAATCACAAAAATAAAATAAAAATACCCTCTTGTTTAGTGAATAGAGGAGAATAACGTGGAATAATTTTCAAGTCCATTTGATGCATAAAATATTTTTAATAAATTAAATACTATTTGGAATCATTTGATTCTCCATGCATATTGACACATCACCTTGGCTTGAAATTTTGACATATTGTAGCCTCTATAAGGGGGAACATTCTCTGATTTTTCCAAAGTCAGATGAGCTTCCTATATAGAGATCCATATTTTTCAAGGTTTTTTCACATTATTTCCTTAAAATAATCATGGAAATTAGCATATTGATTATAAAATCCTAAAAAAACTTTGGAAGGTCCAACAAGACTAGAGAAACCTTTGGAAATAATTTCATGGGTCAAGTCATTTAAAATGTCCTTAAATTTTACAAACACTAAATCACTAAGATAATTAATTTTGTAAAATTTAAACATTTAAATGACTTGATTTTTAATCTCCACTATGATTTATGATCCAGAGAACTCATCATAAAAATTACAAAATATTTTGAGTTAATTTGACAACTTAAATTGATTTTTAAAGATAAATATCACTCTTAACACTTAAATGATTTTTTAAAAATCAAGACATAACTCAAAATATTATGAAACTTAGTTTTTTGAGTTCTTTGTGATCAGGGGTATTTTCTAAAAATAAAATGATATTTAAGATAAAAATTTGATTTTTAGCCTATTTTAAATATTTAAAAATTCATAAAAATCACAAAAATAATAAAACTCATGGAAATGTTCTAAATTGCTTTCTAATCACCCAGAAACAATTAGAATATTTTTCCTGATTTTCTAAATAAAGATATTGAATTTTAAAGCTTAAAAATAATTTTTTAAAGGTTAAAAAATGAGTTTACACTAAAATAATTATGAGTTTACACTAAAAATGAGTTTACACTAAAATAATTCCAATAAATCAAATAAAAATCAGAAAAATATAAAACTTACTCCTATGAGTTTTTTGAGCTTAGGGAGTTTTTTCAAAAATACAAAACTTAATTTTCACAACCTCAAATATTTTATTTTTATTAAATGGTCTAGATATTAAAATAATTCTAATAAATTACAGAGAATTCAAAAAATTGTGAACTTTGGTCTAGGTCTACCTCCAATAAAAATTTCAATGGATTATAATTTACCTTGGTCAAGTTATGAATTTTCTTTGAAAAATCCTATTTTTTCATTAAAATAATTCTACCAATTAAATTAAATCTTGAAAAATCACATTTTCTCCTCTGATGTCTCAATGGACCCATTAATGAGGTGTTATAAAAATTTTAAAGTCATTTGAATTTAATTTGACAAATTATGAAGTGTTAGAGCCTTAGGGGCAAATGTGTAATTTTGGAAATTTTGCCTTAATTAACATTTAGGCTTAATTCAACGAGGGGAATGGGTAACCTCTAATATTAATCAATTCACTTGATGTTTGAAACACAAAGGGGTTAATTGGTAGAAACCAATTGCACTTTCTTAATTAAGATTAATAAATTTCTAAATTATTAAAATTTGGAAGTTTATTAAAATTAAATGATCCTGGACTTAGGGGTATG
>NW_018164781.1:624399-638880 GCF_001263595.1 Phalaenopsis equestris | reverse complement strand
TGTGATCATTTCACACTAATGTAAGCCCTAACTAATAAAATTGGCAGGATGAAACACCTAAATATTTCTCCTCAAAACTGAAGCCAAACATTAGGATAGCTTGGGAAGTCACCGAGGCTCTCCTCTGGATCCATGACATCCCCTAGTCCTTCTTCCTTTGGATTCTACAATAAAAAAATGTTCTAAATTTGAACCAATCCCCTTGCAAACCTCTATGTCAGATTTCGTTGAAGAGTCTACCCTTTAAAATTCCTTGAAGATAATATTTCTTGACTTTTATCGAGAGTTTTCTTAGGTGCCTTTGGTCATTTAAGATGTAATTAACTATAGGGGCTTGCCCTTATAAGAAGCATGTCCGAACCCAACTTAATATAAACCCTATTTAATCCTTTATATTAAATAGGGGAACTTATCGGCAAATACAAAGGTTTTACAGACCAGACGAACGTCATACTTTTCTTAGTTTATTTGATCGAGTCGCATCCTCAATTCTTGTGTTTGTCCTTTGGGATAGATACAGGATTTGAGGTACAATGCTCTTTCATTTTAAACTATGAAAAATATGGGGTCAGTTTGATTTCATACTTCAACGTCCTTCTGAAGCGGGCGAAGGGATTTCGATTCCAGCGACCGACAGCTTCTTACAGGCAACCCCACAAACCAACCCAAAATAATGCCGACAAAGTCTTATAAGCAGTTATGTATGCCCATAATGCAGTATCTAATCTAGCTGACCAATCAAATTTATACGGATTTACAGCTTTTTTCTAAAATTTGTTTTATTTACAATTTGATATTTTTGCTGGACCGCTGGTCTGAAAATGAAAAGCAACCGCTAATCTGAGGATGATAAGCAATAGAAAATTTATGTATAATATCATATTTTTTAATTAATTGCTCGATTCTCTTATGTCATAAATGGGATCCTCCATCCGTAATAATTACTCTCGGCATTTCGTATCTTGTAAAAATATTTTTATTTAAAAATTTAGAAACACTCCGAGCATCACATTTAGGTATTGTAACAACTTCAATCAATTTGGACATATAATCAACATCATGTAATATATATAAGTTTTCAAATGAAGGCATAAATGGTCCCATTAAATCTAATCCCCACAAATAAAAAATTTAATAAAAAATTTCAACTTCTAGAGGCATTTCATTTCTTCTAGAAATATTTCCTACTCACTGACATCTATCGCATGCTTTAATATATTCATTAACCATGCTTTAATATATTCATTAACATCTCTAAAAGGAGTTGGCCAGCTTGCAAAATTTTACAAAATTTTATAAGCAGTTCTATTGGTTCCAAAATTTCCTCCAAATTTAGAATCATAACATCATTCAATTATTTGTTGACTTTCCTCATAAGGCACACATCTTCTAATAATTAGATCTTTACATTATTTATATAAATATGGGTCACCCCAAAAATAGAATTTTGAATCATATATAAATATCATATATAAATTTTCTTTAATTATGGATTTTTAATATCAGGTGGTACAATATCACTTGCAATATAATTTACTATATCGGCATACCACGGTACATTCATTTCATCAATACTATATAATTGTTCATCAGGGAAATTTTCAAAAATTTCATTTACAAAATTAGTTAGTATTTCTTTTTCTAGTCTAGACAAATGATCAGTTATTTGATTATCATTTCCCTTTTTATCAATCAAACTCAATGAAAAGATGTATCTATCTAATTAGTCTTGGTTTAACATTCTTCTTTTGCATCAAGTATTTAAAAGCAGAACGATCTATATGCACTATACATTTAGTTACACTCAAATAAGGTCTAAATTTATCAAAGACATAATCAACAGCTAATAACTCTCTTCCGGCAGTAGTGTAGTTAATTTGAGCATCATTGAGAGTTTTACTAACAAAATATATTACTTTAAAAAATTTGTTGTGCTTTTGTCCTAAAACAGCTCTTATATCATAATCACTAGCATTGCACATTATTTCAAATATTTTTTTCTAATCAGGTGGGACTATTATACATGCAGTTATTAATTGCTCTTTCAATAATTTAAACGATTTACTGTATTCCTCATTAAAATTAAATTTCATATCTTTTTCTAAAAGTTGGCATAATAGCTTAGTTATTTTTGAAAAATTTTTTATGTAACGTCTGTAGATACCATCATGTCCTAGAAAAAATCTTACCCTTCTGACCGTAGTCGGTGGAGGTAATTTTTCAATAACTTGAACTTTTGCACGATCTACTTCTATGCCATTTTTCAGAAATTTTCTGCCCAAGTACAGTTCCTCCTGCAACCATAAATTGACATTTTTCCCAATTTCGTACTAGGTTGATTTTTTTGCATAATTTCAGAACTTTTTCTAAATTATTTAAGCATAATTCAAATGAATTCTCAAACACAGAGAAATCATCCATAAATACTTCCATTCCATGGTCAATCAAATTACTAAGTATTGACATCATACATCTTTGAAATATCACAGGTGCATTGCATAGTCTAAAAGGCATTCTATGAAAAGCAAATGCTCCATAAGGGCTTGTAAATGTTGTCTTTTCGTGATCCTCAAGAGAAATTGGAATTTGATGATAACTGGTATATCCATCTTAAAAGCAGTAATATTTGTTTCCAGCCAATCTATCCAGCATTTGGTCTAGAAAGGGCAAAGGAAAGTGATATTTTCTGGTGGTCATGTTTAATTTTCTATAGTCTATAAAAATTCGCCAACCAATAACCCATCTTATTGAAATGAAATCATTTTTCTCATTTACTTTAACGGTCACTCCTCATTTCTTTGGAACATAGTGAATTGGGCTTACCTAAACACTGTCTGAAATAAGATATATAATTCTAGCATCTAACCATTTTAAAATTTCTTTTATAATAACTTCTTTCATTATTGGATTTAATCTCCTTTGAAGATCAGTTTTAGGTTTGATTAATCATCTAATAGAATTATGCGCATACAAATTGAATGACTAAATCCTTTGATATCTGCTAAAGTCTATCCAAAAGCCTTTTTATTTCTTTTTAACATTTCTATTAATTTTTGTTTGATCCCGAAAAATATAGTTATGTAAAATTTATACAGTTGAGTCTGGTTTGCAACTGCGCAAAAAACTTGATGTGGTATTTTATGAATAATAATGTTAAGCACTTTCTACGCAAATATACATATACGTAATGTTAAGCACTTTCTATGCAAGTATACGCAAGTATTTGTATTGTTCATCTAATAGAATTCTTTTCAAGCCCAAATATTGATTCCACGAGGAAGGTTTAAATTTGAAATGATAAATTAACTAGGAAATTCATAGAAATCAATCAAAATTACTATCACTAATTTCGAATGTTTAAGATATTATCAAAGCTAAATTATTTACTGTTAGTAGAATTTAAAAATAGCGTTTAAAATTAATAACTACTAAACTATGTTTATGTGATGAAGTTTTCTAATATGAAAAAAGCATAATTTCCCACTAATATTTCCCACTACAATGAGTTTTTGGTGAAATGAGATAAGATAAATGGTTTAGAAATGTATTGTGCCAAGTAGGAGCAATTTTAGTTCCTTACCTTGATTCAGTGTTATAGAAAATCACTTGTTAATCTTTGGTTTAGTCCCTAAATCCATGTCTAGGCTAGGAGGATACTAGCTCCCACTTCCCTTCCCCCCACTTCCCTTCACTTCCCTTCCCCTGAAGGATAACTCTCGCTTTAGTTTTTAAATACTAAGATTGAATTGGTGATTTTTAGGCTGTCAGCCTAGAAATCTGTAACTCTATACCCAGTAAAGTATATTTCCCTATTTATTTGCACTCAATTCCATGAACAAAATACTCCTTCATGGACTTAAATCTGATTATCACTTTGTTGCAGAACTCATACTCCATTTCTCGGATCATATGTTTCACAAGATATTTTAACAATTCAATTGGCCAGATAGAAAAGTAAATTAAGAGCGGAGTTGAAAAAACCATCACAGTTTATTTTAAAATTTTAACATTGGCACATCCACATTATCTTTTCAATTCATCATATCTTAGAGTAGGGAGAAAGATAAAGGAATCTACTCAGACTTCATGAGAAAGATACAACAAAACACAAATTTCATATATAAAAGAAAGTTCATACAAGAATAATAAACAAACAACACTTATCTGAAACTCTTTCTCAAAGCAAATCCTTTGTAGCCTCTCTTATAAAATGAAGGAAGAAGAAATCTCTCACTTCTCTTCCTCTCCAACACTTCTTAGAGAAGAATTCACACTTAAACTCACCACAAAAAGTCAAAACTATAAAATCAATGACTAACAAATGTTGTGGAATGGCGTGGAATGTAGGTGTGTGAAGAGGAAAATTGAAATGAGTGGAGTTTTAAATGGTACGAAGGGGGGTTCTGATCAAATTTCAACCCTAAATACAACCTAGTTAAGTTCTCTAATAGGTACATCCAAAACTCTTCAAAAAGAGTCCAAATTCATCAAATCTTTAGAAATAGGGTTTCCACCAACACTAGTGTCGTTGACATCAAAGGCCCGTAATAAAATCCCAAGTTTCAGTCAAATGGCACCATCGGCGCTCAGACTGGCACCATCGGCGCTGAAAAATTTTTTAACTTCTCCATTTTTTGCTCCAAATTCAATCCTTTTTGCTTCCTTTTTGCTTCCTTTTTGCTCCAAGTCCTAAAAATTAACAACCTGCAATAAAACATAGAAAATATCTTTCATTAAAGTGCAATATCACCAAAAATGAGTATAAAATATGGGTCTAAAAAAGCATATATTTTTGGTGTATCAAAATCCCCCAAACTTAAATGTTACTTGTCCTCAAGTAACTTTTTTACTACATAAAAATTTGACTTATGGTAAAGATTTTAACTTCTAGATTTCCATATGTTAGTTCACTAGATAAAATAGCATCACTTAAGAAAATTCAAAATAATTCCAGTTAATATTAAAGGTATAAGAATATCTAGTAGTCAAGTCCAAGATTTTTTATTTTCTATTTTTTTCAAGGAAAATTACAAATTATTCATATTAAAGCCACTTAAAATATCCATATGGAAAAGAACTTCATGAAACTTTACCAGTAAATATGCTAATACTAAAATATAAGTTTATAAAATGTAGCTAAGCCTTCTTCTTTAATTTGATTCAAATGAAGCCAATTTTTAATTAGGCATCTCCTCAAGCTTCTCCTCACATCTTTTTTTTCTTTTCTTTTCTTCTCTTTTCTTTTTTTTTCTTTTCGATATCATTTTCAATGCTTTTTCTTTTTTTTTTCTTTTCATGTGAAGATTACTATATCTAGATAGCCTTTAATAATTTTGAGCTTCACTATCCCCTTCTTAAAGTTAAAAACTTTTCACATTCCTTCACTTTATAAATTTATATTAGCTTTAAATATTTTTCCTAAAGTTTTAATCTTTTCTTCTTACATGAATCTCTAAGATTTTTAATACTTCAAAAATACAAATTCCTTTACCAAAAATAGAAAAACATAGTCTTATTCTATCATGCCAAATAATCTTAATCTCTAAAATTAACCTTTATTTTTTAAAAATTTTACTTTAGTTTACTATATATTTAGAAACATAGATATAGTTATCTAAAGTTACCCTCTAATACCATAGGTCATGTTAAAAAAATTTTAAAATATTTTAAAAATATAACTAATTGAGGAGAAATAAAATTAAGTTTCTTTTTCTTAAAAAGGAATTTCACTTCTCCCCAAAATTAAATTTTTTAAAGATTTCAAATAAAGAACTGAAAAATTAAGGGCTAAAGAAAACATTTAATACATACAGAAAAGTCATACCTGTTGAAGGTTCTGATTTGAAACTTAACTATGAAATATTGCAAGTGCTAAAATAAAAAGCTATAAAACTTAAAACATTAAATAACATATAATACATATAAAAATTTGTTGAGAAAGAGTTAACTACAAATACATCCAACAAAATACTTAAAACTAATAAATTCAAATAATTTCTCAAATCTAAAGTTCACAACATAGTATACAAAAAAAATAAAGTATCACAGTCCACAAACAAACAGTCTCAACAGTAAAGTACAATTAAACATAAAAATAAATAAAAATCTAACTAAAGCATTACCAATCATTGTCTTCTTCTTCTTCTTCCATGTCCAAATTCTACTGCTGATATGGAATAAAAATAGGGTGAGCAGGAAACTGAACTGAGTGATCACCCTTCATGAATTTAACCATTGCATCATCATAAGCAACATCGTATTCAAACTTCTGTCTTATCAAATCATCAAGGTGAGCATTTTTGCCCTCCATATTTTCCATTCTATGATCCATTCTCAAAATATCTCCCTGTTGGATCATAATTTGCTCCATAAGTTCTTGGATAGTAGGGGTACTAGAAATGCCTAAAGTAGACAAAATATCCCTGGTCCTACTTCCAGATCTCCATCCAACATGAGATTCATAAGTCTTTATATTGGCAGACCGTATAGGTTTTAGAGGTTCAATCCTCTCCTCCTCTGGTCTACAATCAATTCCAACTTGTTCACATAGTGTGAAGAATAGGGCAAGGTGTGTTAAACCTCCAGTAGTCTCTCCATTAGCAATAGATCTAGTGTTCCTATAAATAATAGAGCCTACATCTACCCTTTTCATTTGCAGGATACAGAAGTTCAAGATGGCTCTATCCCTTGTAACCTCATTCTGATGATTTGTTGGTATCATTCTTCCAGAAATAAAATAATATCAGGCCTTAGATACTACATTTAACATAGAAAGAGGAAAGTTTATATTAACTCCATTCTTCACCTTCCAGGTTTCTCTTTCATCAGTAAGAAAAAAGATAACCTCATTAAAGGCCTCATTCATAGTAGAAAATGATTTGTATTGGCAGCTATATACATCTTCTAACTGAGAAAATTCATTAATCTTCCTCTAAGTAAACTGCACCATTTTCCAACAAACAAACACAAAGTCTTTAGAAGTCTCCTTGAAATTGGCGTAGAACTCCATCACTACGCCATTAATCACCTTGGCAGTAAAGTAGCATAAATTCTCTCACTTCCAATCATTGATTACTCTCTTGAATTCTCCTCCCGGATTTTTAAATCCTTGATCCAGAATCACTTTTTTAGTTGTACATAGACTATTGAAACAAATGTTGGCCTTGTAATTGACAAACTTTTGATCATCAAAATATACCTTTCTCTTTCCTTTGCCCATTCTAGGTGCCATCGTAAATCTAAAAAAAATTGATAAAATCCAAATAAATTCCCAAAAATTCTAAAAAACACAATATTAAATGTTTTAAACTTAAATCTATTAAGTAAGAGTTCTTCACCAAAGGATTTTCTCAAAAATCATCCAAAAAACTCTCAAAATTTTGGATCTCAATAATGTAAGATAAATCCTTGGTGAAAATAAAAAATTTTGAGTTCAAAGTGTAGCTCTTACCTAGAGAAGATGAAATCCAAGCTTTGTTTGCCTTAAAATCTCCTTAAATCCAAGCAATAGCAAGCCCTAGGTGCAGAAACCGGAGATTGAAGGTGAATCAAGGGGTAAAATGGCATTTCACTGTGCAAATTGTGAATTTTAAGGGTGTTTGGGTTGGTTCGGGTTGAGGGCCTTGTCGGCGCCCATTTAGAGCCGTCGGCGCCAGTGGCCAAAAATTCACTTACTTGATTTTTTCAACTTTCAATTTTCTCAATTTACTCTAAAGTTTATTTAGTCTATTTGAACATTAATTTTCATCTAAAAATAATTCACAAATAAACATTTTCACAAACAACACTAAACTAACTTTTATATATGAAAATACACTTTTTACAAATACATTTTTCTAATCACATTTCTACATCTTCAAAGCAAACTAAATTATAATTCAGCGTCAAAACCAAGCCACAACACTAGAACTCTGACACAAAACTATACACATAATCAAAGTTCTAAAGCAAAGTAAAGTAAATCAAATCTATAAAATTACATTAAAACATAAGTATTTTAAAATAGTAGAGAGTCTAACTTCTTCAATAAACTGCCTCTTCTTCAGTACTTTCTCTTCCTCTAAGATCTCCCATAGACTAGTAATGGACATATAAATTGTAGAAGGGTCGGTATGGGAACTGATTAGTCAAATTTTCATAGTCAAATTTTCATCGATCCATAATTTTCATCGATCCATCCATTTTTCTTGAACATTCGTACCAATCCTGCTTCAACCGTTCCTATACAATCAAAGTTCTTCTTCATTCTCCAATCTAGGTGATCAAAAAGGTAGTTAAGATTTCCTATTTAATTCGTAATACTTTGAAGTTCTCTTTCTATTTTCTTCATTCTCCTCTCTAAAGATATTGAACTTCCAACTGCTTATGGTATCAATGGTGTTGAAGCATGTGATGAACGATCAAAATTACAATATAATGCTACATTTTCATTTCCTATGTAATTTCCATCAATAGGAATCATGGGCTCCCAAGGTAGTAAAACTTTTTTCTACTTTCATATGGAACTTGAGATTGACTGTAAAGTAGGAAAATTGTAGAAGGATGTCCAAGTACATATATTGGCCCATTCATGACAATACCCATAACAGATTTGAAAATAATTGACCCTATATCAATAGGATTTTCCATTTGAATGTAATAGTTTAGAATGACACTTTCTTTTGTAACTCTACTAATCTTCATGGTATGTAGTAGTTTTGTAGATATAAGAAAATGTCATTATTTTGAAATTAGATTAAGCAGTGAAGTAGAGAAACTAACGTATCCCACATCTCTGATTTCCCAATTATCATGTTCATCTGCCAGAAATTATACACTTCTTGCATCATATCTTTCGTCGGGATAAAATTTGTATAATGATAGATTGAAACATTTTCTATCATATACAAATCATTAATCTGAGCCAGAGTATATGGTACATCCTTACCTCAAATGAAGACAACTCATTGGGTAAATCCATTTGGTTAACATAAAACTCTTTTACCACGGGTACTATAATTGCAATGGTAGTGTAGCACAAAACTTCCCAACTCTTTGTACAATGATTTTCTCGATCTGTGAACATGGATTACTAACTCCATGATTGACAAAGCCTCTCTCCTTGATAAGTCTCTTCTTCGTGATGACTTTATCGAATAAACTTTATGTGTCAAAATTGATAAAATTTCTTCTACTAAAAACTCCATAACTTGAAGTATTTCTAGAATTGGATGAAGTATTTCTAGAATTGGAAGCCATGGAATTCAAAATTAGGAAGTTTCTGGATGTCCAAGCAGTTAGGACTTTAAAAACACCTCTCGGCGATTATTGTGGAGTGAAATCCTGTCAAAGTCTGCCAAAACTATTCAACATGTGGAAAACACTCGAAATGCCGTCAGTACTCCCGACGGTGCTGTCGGCGCCATGGTCCTTTAGTTGGGCGCCGTTGGCACCCATTCTGGTGCCATCGGCACTAGAGGCCAAATTTGCGTCTAGAATTTTTTTGTTCAATTTGATTCCAAATTTTCCTTCAATACTAATATTTTTCTTAATTTATGATATATAAAATTGTGTAGGAATTAAAAACACCATTATTTCCTAATACAGCTATTAAGGAATTTAATTTCAATTTGAAAGATGCTGGTGAGAAAATATTATTGCAATTGAATGAGCTTGAAGAAATTAGGAATGAATCTTACGATAATGCTAGAATTTATCATGAAAGAATGAAAGAAAGGCATGATGGAAGATAATAAAAAAGGAATTTGAACATGGACTGGATGTTTTATTATACAATACAAGATTGAAATTATTTCTTGAAAAACTGAAGTCTAAGTGAAAAGGGCCATTCAAATTTGTAAAAGTCTATTCCTATGGAGCTGTTAATATTGAAGATCTTAAGACTGGAAGGAAATTTAAAGCAAATGGGCACAGATTGAAATCATATTTTGATGGTCAAAGACCAGTTTTTAAAGAAACTATAATGTTAGGGCACTCAGAATAAAGACTAGGAATGTCAGGCTGACGACATTAAACCAAACGCTTTGTAGGAGGCAACCCATACTTATCGTTGTTTATTTTGTTTTTTATTTTTTTAGTTTTTGTTCAAAATATTTTACATATATTTATATTTGTGTTTTCATAGAGTCTGTGTATTTAAGAAAATAATTTAAAAACATCTTTATTTACCTAATTTTATGGAAGTATTGAGAATTTTTTATCAAAATCAAAAATGCAATTTTTTTTTGAACTAGCGTGTGATGCAATAAATACCAGAGAGCTGGCACATGACGCGTCGCGGTGACGAAAATGACTTAAAATATTTCAAAAGGCGGCTTCTGGCAGTTTTTTGTGGAATATTCTCTTTAAAATCCCCAAAAACTGATTCCAAAGTCATTTTAGGGGGGGAAACGGGAGAGGAGTGATTAGTTTTCAAATCCAATGGCATCCCAGGCTAAAAATTTTGCTAGATTTGGGATTTTCAATTGGAGGAAGTTCATCAGTTTTGATGCGTGAAACTTGTATGACCGTGTTCTAGTAAAGAAGAAGCTAATCAAAGAAAGTGGGTTTGTGAATTGAGGATTCAATACACCAAATACTCAAGTTGAAGATATTATTGTGCAAAGACGTTGGGAAGTGCTTTTTTACACTAAAGCCGTTGTAGTCGTCCCTATGGTGAAAGAGTTTTATGTAAATCTACATGGAATCAACCAAGGAATTGTCTATGTGTGACGCAGGTTTGTGCAATTCACTCCTTAAAGAATAAACAAGATGGTTATGATTGAAAATGTGTCTATCTGCCATTACGCAAATTTTAACACTATGAGAGA
This sequence comes from Phalaenopsis equestris, assembly GCF_001263595.1. NCBI lineage: Eukaryota > Viridiplantae > Streptophyta > Magnoliopsida > Asparagales > Orchidaceae > Phalaenopsis > Phalaenopsis equestris. Next base: position 628,072 of record NW_018164781.1, on the reverse strand, counting down.
TAATATGAATGAACTCTATCGGTACCTTATGGATGAAGATGTGAATTGGGAGGCTAGAGATGATGGAAATGTATGTTTTCCATCGGCGTTGTTAAATCATGTTTCTAAGGCATGGCATTTCTTTATTCCATCAATATTATTGCCTACTATGAAATTCAGTAAGGTAACCAAGGAGAGTGCTATTTTATATTATTGTATTCAAACTGGAAAACCTATTGTTATTGGAGAAATCATTGTGAAATCGGCTTTCAATTTGATTATGTATGGGTCTGCAACCAAACTTGGACAACCATCTACTATTTTCCTATTATGCAGTCAATCACAAGTACCTTATGAGAGTTGGAAAAAAGTGCTTCTTCCTTGGAAGTTGATGGATCAAGAAGTCTATTGCATCTGTATTGGAATGGAAGATGAAAATGATATGAATGTACTAATGGATCAAGCATCCCATAATTCATCACCTATTCAGCCTTACTTCAGTTCAAACACACTTTTGAAAAGGATCAAGAAGATAGAAAAAGAGGTGCAGAATCTTTTGCATGCAATTGGGAATATTTTTTAAATTTCGGATCACTTGGATTGGAGAATTAAAGAATATTTTGAGCACCCTGGTCGTATTGAAGATGGCTTGGTATGTATGTTCAAGAAACATGCTTGGATTGGTGAGGATTCGACTGATGAGTTTCCTTCGACTCTTCTATAGCTTGTATGTGCACTGCAGTTCTATGGGAGATATCCATGAGCACGGAGTGAAGAAGATGTTTGAACTAAATCTATGTACGGAACGTTCTATTTAGTACTGCTTGTTTTAGTTATTTGATGTGTTGGATTGCAATTAATTTTATGCTTGAACTATATCGATGTTTTTGTTTGAAATTTTTATATTTAGATTTTAGTTTTAGGATGTTTTGGTTTGCCTTAAACATTGAATTAGATGTTTGTTGGTTTGATAAATGTATTTTGTAATAGCATGGATTTTATATATAAAAGTGAGTTTTGTGTTTTTTTGTGAAAGATGAATGTTAGAGGAATACTTAATTATGCTTAGAAGGGTTCATTTAAGTTAATTACAGGTAGACATAAAGTAGTACATAGCAAATTTTCACAAAAAAAAATATGGAAAATTTAAGACGTTGTAGCAAGATGCGCCAGATTGGCGCATGAACCACTAAATTACAGAGAGTTGGCGCATGATGCGCCAGATTCTCAAAAATGCCAGATTGCCTAAAAAACTGCAAAATCGCATAGCAAAATTTCATTTTTTTTTTTTTTGCTTGGGTCGTCTCCTACCTCTAAACCATGACCTTGGGCTTCACATTGAGCGCGATAGAGAAGATTTCGGAGGCTAAACATCGTAGATTTCATCTTTTCCTAGTAAGAGCTTCACTTTAACTTAGAAATTTATTATTTTCACCAAGGATTTAATCCTACATTATTGAAATTGAAAATTTGGATTTTTGATGAAAAAGTGTGAAGAAAACTCATGATGAAAAGTTTCTTACCAAATAATCTTACTTGGGGAGTTAGATTTTTATTTTGTAATTTATTTAGAATACATTTAGATTTTGGTAGAGTTTTAAATGGCTCCATGAGTAAAGAGAGGAAGGGCGGATGATTTTGATGCACGAAAATTTGTTAATTTGAAGGCCCAACACAGTTATAACACTCAAATCAAGTTGAGAAGATTGATCCAAGCACTGCCATTTGCTAACCCGGATGACGAGATCGAGAAGTTGATTCTTGCCAGAAATTGGGAACAAATTTACTACTTCCCTGTAGTAGTGATTGTGCCAATGATTCAGGAGTTCTATGCAAACTTGAGATATACTAATGATGATCACATTCTCGTGAGAGGTAAGCAAGTTGAATTTACTGCCGAAAGGATCAATACATTTTATGTGCTGATGAAAATATTTCATGATGAATACGCTGCATTCGTGATGACAGATTCATCACTGGATGAAGTGATAGCCTTCTTGACTGATGGAAAAGGAGAATGGAGGATTAAAAATAATAAGATAGTTAACTTCTCCGCTTCCATGTTAAGTAGTCAGTCAAAGGTATGGCACCACATCATTTCTGCTAGATTACTACCAACATATCATTTGGCTAATGTAACAAATGATAGAGTTGTTTTGAACTATTGCATTCAAAACATGAAAGCAATAAATGTTGGTGCTCTTATAGTTCATCATGCACGGAGCATAGCTAAGAGCTCTACAGCTAGTGGTTTGGGTTACCCTGCCCTGATTTTCACTCTTTGTGAGCAATCAGGAGTAGAATCCCACAGAAATAAAGAAAGATTACAGCCAAAAAATTCTATTGAGAAGCATATGATTCAGAGAGTTGAATCATTTGTTGAATTTAGGCGTGAAAGAAGCGATAGACCCTCTACAACAGTTGCAGGGGCATCTACTTCTCGCCCTGCATCATTAGAAAACATATGGACCAACTCATGATTCAACAATTGGATATAGTAATGTCGGTGATATTCTTATGTTGGAGGAGTTGTCCGTAAGAAGCTGTCGGTCACTGGAATCAAAATCCCGTCGCCCCCCTCAGAAGGACGTTTTAATTTACATATATATTTAGTTTTAGAAAAATCTGAAATCAAACTAACCTCATATTTTTCATAGTTTAAATGAAAGAACGATGTACCTCAAATTATGTATCTATCCCGAAGGATAAACACAAGACTTGAGGATGAGGCTCGATCAAATAAACTAATGAATATATGACATCCGTTTGGTCTGTAAAACCTTTATATTTACCGACAAGTTCCCTTATTTAATATAAAGAATTAAATAGGATTTATATTAAGCTGGGTTTGGACATGCTTCCTATAAGGGCAAACCATAATAGTTAATTACATCTTAAATGACAAAAGTCATCTAAGAAGACTCTCGATAAAAATTAAGAAATATTACCTTCAAGAAGTTTCAAAGGGTAGGACTTTTCAATGAGATCGGATGTAGAGGTGTGAAAAGGAGATTGGTTCAAATTTGGAACATTTTATTGTAGAAAAAAAAAGAAGGAAGAACTAGGGGATGTCATCGATCCAGAGGGGAACCTCAGTGACTTCCCAAGCTATCCTAATGTTTGGCTTCAGTTTTGAGGAGAAATATTTAGGTGTTTCATCCAGCCAATTTTATTAGTTAGGGCTTACATTCGTGTGAACTATCAAACAAATAGCCTGGAAGATGTGAGGGTTTAGGTCGTGACAAACGACAACCTCGGAATCCTAAGATGAGTTAGGGCTTATATTGTATAGCAGGGTTATATGAAGACCTAAAGATAAGATGAGGATTTATGATGCATAAGCAAACAACCTCAAAGTCCTATGGCTTTGTTGTTTAAGTCTAAGGAAGGATGATTGCTTTAGCTGGGGAAGACAGGTTTTGTTGTTGAAGATGGTTGTGCTGCCCACCATGCTAACTCCAAGCTCCTTGCCATGGCGAGTTTCAGTTTTCTAATGTGTTAAGTTATAATGTCAAATCAGGTGGCCCTATGGTTGAAGTTCCTTAAATTTTATGGGGGCATATTAAACTTGATTAGAGCGACACCGGTTAGGATCCTATGGTTTCCTCGTTCTGGCACCACTATTTCTATTGGATTCACTTAGTCCAAATGAACTTACTAAACTCAACTTAATGAATTCCATAATTTCATTTAG